>NC_045434.1:174054848-174088419 GCF_002776525.5 Piliocolobus tephrosceles
ATTTTTTTTTTTTTTTTTTTTTTTGAGACGGAGTCTGGCTCTGTTGCCCGGAGTGCAGTGGCCGGATCTCAGCTCACTGCAAGCTCCGCCTCCCGGGTTTATGCCATTCTCCTGCCTCAGCCTCCAGAGTAGCTGGGACTACAAGCGCCCGCCACCTCGCCCGGCTAGTTTTTTGTATTTTTTAGTAGAGACGGGGTTTCACCGTGTTAGCCAGGATGGTCTCGATCTCCTGACCTCGTGATCCGCCCATCTCGGCCTCCCAAAGTGCTGGGATTACAGGCTTGAGCCACCGCGCCCGGCCATATGGGGATCTTTATAAGAGGACAAAGACCTAACGGTGTGACCGGAACAGAAAGCTTTTATACCGTTTAAATAAAGAAATGATACTGTAGGGAAAGCTTACGGGAAAATCACTGACATGAGACAGCTTGATAGGATAAAATGCACACAGATTTATTTAAGAAGTGTACTACCTTCATGCAACGTGCAAAAAAGTGCACATGGAGGAAATTACAGAGTGACTACTCACCTAGCAACGGGGCTAAGAAGCTAGGGTTTCTTTTTTGGTTTTAGGTCTAACATTTAAGTCTCTAATCCATCTTCAATTAATTTTTGTATAAGAAGTAAGGAAGGGATCCAGTTTCAGCTTTCTACATATGGCTAGCCAGTTTTCCCAGCACCATTTATTAAATAGGGAATCCTTTCCCCATTTCTTGTTTTTGTCATGTTTCTCAAAGATCAAATTGTTGTAGATGTGTGGTGTTATTTCTGAGGTGTCTGTTCTGTCCCATTGGTCTATATATCTGTTTTGGTACCAGTACCATGCTGTTTTGGTTACTGTAGCCTTGTAGCATAGGTTGAAGTCACATAACGTGATGCCTCCAGCTTTATTCTTTTTGCTTAGGGTTGTCTTGGGAAAGCGGGGTCTTTTTTGGCTCCATATGAACTTTAATATAGTTTTTCCCCAATTCTGTGAAGAAAGTCATTGGTAGCTTGATGGAGATGGCATTGAATCTAGAAATTACCTTGGGCAGTATGGCCATTTTCAGGATATGATTCTTCCTACCCATGAGCATGGAATATTCTTCTATGTGTTTATGTCCTCTTTTATATCATTGAGCAGTGGTTTGTAGTTCTCCTTAAAGAGGTCCTTCACATCCCTTGTAAGTTGGATTCTTCGTATTTTATTCTCTTTGTAGCAATTGTGAATTGGAGTTCACTCATGATTTGGCTCTCTGTTATTGGTTTATAGGAATGCTTGTGATTTTTGCGCATAGATTTCATATCCTGAGAGTTTGCTGAAGTTGCTTATCAGCTTAAGGAGATTTTGGGCTGAGACGATGGTGTTTTCTAAGTATACAGTCATGTCATCTGCAAACAGGGACAATCTGACTTCCTTTTTTCCTAATTGAATATCCTTTATTTTTTTCTCTTGCCTGATTGCCCTGGCCAGAACTTCCAACACTATGTTGAATAGGAGTGGTGAGAGAGGGCATCCTGTCTTGTGCCAGTTTTCAAAGGGAATGCATCCAGTTTTTGCCCATCCAGTATGATACTGGCTGTGAGTTTGTCATAAATAGCTCTTATTATTTTGAGATACATTCCATCAATACATAGTTTATTGAGAGTTTTTAGCATGAAGTGCTGTTGAATTTTGTCAAAGGCCTTTTCTGCATCTATTGAGATAATCGTGTGGTTTTTGGTCATTGGTTCTGTTTATGCAATAGACTACGTTTATTGATTTGCATATGTTGAACCAGCCTTGCATCCCAGGGATAAAGCCAACTTGATCTTGGTGGATAAGCTTTTTGATGTGCTGCTGGATTTGGTTTGCTACTATTTTATTGGGGATTTTTGCATCAATGTTCATCAGGGATATTGACCTAAAATTTTCTTTTTTTGTTGTGTCTCTGCTAGGCTTTGGTATCAAGATGATGCTGGCTACATAAAATGAGCTAGGAAAGATCCCCTTTTTTTCTTTTCTTTTCTATCAAAGAAATGGTACCAGCTCCTCTTTTACCTCTGGTAGGATTCAGCCGCGAATTCATCTGGTCCTGGACTTTTTTTGGTTGGTAGGCTATTAATTATTGCCTCAATTTCAGAGCCTGTTATTGGTCTATTCAGGGATTCAACTTCTTCCTGGTTTCATCTTGGGAAGGTGTATGTTTCCAGGAATTCATGCATTTCTGCTAGATTTTCTAGTTTATTTGCGTAGAGATGTTTATAGCGTTCTCTGATGGTAGTTTGTTTTTCTGTGGGATAGGTGGTGATATCCTCTTTATCATTTTTTATTGCGTCTATTTGATTCCTCTCTCTTTTCTTCTTTATTAGTCTTGCTAGTGGTCTATCAATTTTGTTGATCTTTCAAAAAACCAGGTCCTGGATTCATTGATTTTTTGGAGGGTTTTTTGTGTCTCTATCTCCTTCAGTTCTTCTCTGATCTTAGTTATTTCTTGCCTTCTGCTTACTTTGGAATTTGTTTGCTCTTGCTTCCCTGGTTCTTTTAATTGTGATGTTAGGGTGTTGATTTTGGATCTTTCCTGTTTTCTCTTGTGGGCATTTAGTGCTATACATTTCCCTCTACACACTGCTTTAAATGTGTCCCAGAGATTCTGGCACATTGTGTCTTCATTCTCATTGGTTTCAGAGAAGATCTTTATTTCTGCCTTCATTTCGTTATTTACCCAGTAGTCATTCAGGAGCAGGTTGTTCAGTTTTCATGTAGTTGTACAGTTTTGAGTGAGTTTCTTAATTCTGAGTTCTAATTTGATTGCACTGTGGTCTGAGAGATAGTTTGTTGTGATTTCTGTTCCTTTATATTTGCTGCGGAGTGCTTTACTTCCAACTATGTGGTCAATTTTGGAATAAGTGTGACGTGGTGCTGAGAAGAATGTATATTCTATTGATTTGGGGTGGAGAGTTCTGTAGATGTCTATTAGGTCTGCGTGGTGCAGAGCTGAGTTTAAGTCCTGGATATCCTTGTTAACCTTCTGTCTCATTGATCTGCCTAATGTTCACAGTGGGGTGTTAAAGTCTCCCATTATTATTGTGTGGGAGTCTAAGTCTCTTTGTAGGTCTCTAAGGACTTGCTTTATGAATATGGGTGCTCCTGTATTGGGTGCATACATACATATTTAGGATAGTTATCTCTTCTTCTTGTTGAATTGATCTGTTTACCATTATGCAATGCCCTTCTTTGTCTCTTTTGATCTTTGTTGGTTTAGAGCCTGTTTTATCAGAGAATAGCATTTCAACCCCTGCTTTTTTTTTGCTTTCCATTTTCATAGTAGATCTTCCTCCATCCCTTTATTTTGAGCCTATGTGTGTCTCTGCATGTGAGATGGGTCTCCTGAATACAGCACACTGATGGGTCTTGACTTTATCCAATTTGCCAGTCTGTGTCTTTTAATTGGGGCATTTAGCCCATTTACATTTAAGGTTAATATTGTTATGTGTGAATTCAATCCTGTCATTATTATGTTGGCTAGTTATTTTGCCCATTAGTTGATGCAGTTTCTTTCTAGCATGGATGGTCTTCACAATTTGTCATGTTTTTGCAGCAGCTGGTACCTATTTTGCAGCAGCTGGTATCAGCTGTTCAGTGCTTCTTTCAGGAGCTCTTGTAAGGCAGGCCTGGTGGTGACAAGATCTCTCAGCATTTGCTTGTCTGTAAAGGATTTTATTTCTCCTTCACTTATTAAGCTTAGTTTGACTGGATAAGAAATTCTGGGTTGAAAATTGTTTTCTTTTTTTTTTTTTTTTTTTGAAACTCTTTAAGCTTGGTCAAATTACAGAACATTTTATTCATTGTAGGTGGCTTCCCAGATTTTTTTTATTTTTTATTTTTTTGTTATACTTTAAGTTCTAGGGTACATGTGCATAACGTGCAGGTTTGTTACATATGTATATATGTGCCATGTTGGTGTGCTGCACCCATCAACTCGTCAGCACCCATCAATTCATCATTTATATCAGGTATAACTCCCCAATGCCATCCCTCCCCCTCCCCCCTCCCCATGATAGGCCCCATTGTGTGATGTTCCCCTTCCCGAGTCCAAGTGAGCTCATTGTTCAGTTCCCACCTATGAGTGAGAACATGCGGTGTTTGGTTTTCTCTTCTTGTGATAGTTTGCTTAGAATGATGGTTTCAAGCTGCATCCATGTCCCTACAAAGGACGCAAACTCATCCTTTTTTATGGCTGCATAGTATTCCATGGTGTATATGTGCTACATTTTCTTAATCCAGTCTGTCACTGATGGACATTTGGGTTGATTCCAAGTCTTTGCTATTGTGAATAGTGCCACAATAAACATACGTGTGCATGTGTCTTTGTAGTAGCATAATTTATAATCCTTTGGGTATATACCCAGTAGTGGGATGGCTGGGTCATATGGTACATCTAGTTCTAGATCTTTGAGGAATTGCCATACTGTTTTCCATAATGGTTGAACTAGTTTACAATCCCACCAACAGTGTAAAAGTGTTCCTATTTCTCCACATCTTCTCCAACACCTGTTGTTTCCTGATTTTTTAATGATTGCCATTCTAACTGGTGTGAGATGGTATCTCATTGTGGTTTTGATTTGCATTTCTCTGATGGCCAGTGATGATGAGCATTTTTTCATGTGTCTGTTGGCTGTATGAATGTCTTCTTTTGAGAAATGTCTGTTCATATCCTTTCCCCACTTTTGGATGGGGTTGTTTGTTTTTTTCTTGTATATTTGTTTGAGTTCTTTGTAGATTCTGGAAATTAGCCCTTTGTCAGATGAGTAGATTGCAAAAATTTTCTCCCATTCTGTAGGTTGCCTGTTCACTCTGATGGTAGTTTCTTTTGCTGTGCAGAAGCTCTTTAGTTTAATTAGATCCCATTTGTCCATTTTGGCTTTTGCTGCCGTTGCTTTTGGTGTTTTAGACATGAAGTCCTTGCCCATGCCTATGTCCCGAATGGTACTACCTAGATTTTCTTCTAGGGTTTTTATGGTATTAGGTCTAACATTTAAGTCTCTAATCCACCTTGAATTAATTTTCGTATAAGGAGTAAGGAAAGGATCCACTTTCAGCTTTCTACTTATGGCTAGCCAATTTTCCCAGCACCATTTATTAAATAGGGAATCCTTTCCCCATTTCTTGTTTTTGTCAGGTTTGTCAAAGATCAGATGGTTGTAGATGTGTGGCATTATTTCTGAAGGCTCCGTTCTGTTCCATTGGTCTATATCTCTGTTTTGGTACCAGTACCATGCTGTTTTGGTTACTGTAGCCTTGTAGTATAGTTTGAAGTCAGGTAGCGTGACGCCTCCGGCTTTGTCCTTTTGACTTAGGATTGTCTTGGCAATGCGGGCTCTTTTTTGGTTCCATATGAACTTTAAAGCAGTTTTTTCCAATTCTGTGAAGAAACTCATTGGGAGCTTGATGGGGATGGCATTGAATCTATAAATAACCTTGGGCAGTATGGCCATTTTCACGATATTGATTCTTCCTATCCATGAGCATGGTATGTTCTTCCATTTGTTTGTGTCCTCTTTGATTTCACTGAGCAGTGGTTTGTAGTTCTCCTTGAAGAGGTCCTTTACATCCCTTGTAAGTTGGATTCCTAGGTATTTTATTCTCTTTGAAGCAATTGTGAATGGAAGTTCATTCCTGATTTGGCTCTCTGCTTGTCTGTTACTGGTGTATAAGAATGCTTGTGATTTTTGCGCATTAATTTTGTATCCTGAGACTTTGCTGAAGTTGCTTATCAGCTTAAGAAGATTTTGGGCTGGGACGATGGGGTTTTCTAAATATACAATCATGTCATCTGCAAACAGGGACAATTTGACTTCTTCTTTTCCTAACTGAATACCCTTGATTTCTTTCTCTTGCCTGATTGCCCTAGCCAGAACTTCCAACACTATGTTGAATAGGAGTGGTGAGAGAGGGCATCCCTGTCTTGTGCCAGTTTTCAAAGGGAATTTTTCCAGTTTTTGCCCATTCAGTATGATATTAGCTGTGGGTTTGTCATAAATAGCTCTCATTATTTTGAGGTACATTCCATCAATACCGAATTTGTTGAGCGTTTTTAGCATGAAGGGCTGTTGAATTTTGTCAAAGCCTTTTCTACATCTATTGAGATAATCATGTGGTTCTTGTCTTTGGTTCTGTTGATATGCTGGATTACGTTGATTGATTTGCGAATGTTGAACCAGCCTTGCATCCCAGGGATGAAGCCCACTTGATCATGGTGGATAAGCTTTTTGATGTGCTGCTGAATCCGGTTTGCCAGTATTTTATTGAGGATTTTTGCATCGATGTTCATCAGGGAGATTGGTCTAAAATTCTCTTTTTTTGTTGTGTCTCTGCCAGGCTTTGGTATCAGGATGATGTTGGCCTCAGAAAATGAGTTACGGAGGATTCCGTCTTTTTGTATTGATTGGAATAGTTTCAGAAGGAATGGTACCAGCTCCTCCTTGTACCTCTGGTAGAATTCAGCTGTGAATCCATCTGGTCCTGGGCTTTTTTTGGTGGGGAGGCTGTTAATTGTTGCCTCAATTTCAGAGGCTGCTATTGGTCTATTCAGGGATTCAACTTCTTCCTGGTTTAGTCTTGGGAGAGTGTACGCGTCCAGGAAATTATCCATTTCTTCTAGATTTTCTAGTTGATTTGCGTAGAGGTGTTTATAGTATTCTCTGATGGTAGTTTGTATTTCTGTGGGGTCGGTGGTGATATCTGCTTTATCATTTTTTATTGCGTCTATTTGATTCCTCTCTCTTTTCTTCTTTATTAGCCTTGCTAGCGGTCTGTCAATTTTGTTGATCTTTTCAAAAAACCAACTCCTGGATTCATTGATTTTTTGGAGGGTTTTTTGTGTCTCTATCTCCTTCAGTTCTGCTCTGATCTTAGTTATTTCTTGCCTTCTGCTAGCTTTTGAATGTGTTTGCTCTTGCCTCTCTAGTTCGTTTAATTGTGATGTTAGAGTGTCAATTTTAGATCTTTCCTGCTTTCTCTTGTGGGCACTTAGTGCTATAAATTTCCCTCTACACACTGCTTGAAATGTGTCCCAGAGATTCTGGTATGTTGTATCTTTGTTCTCATTGATTTCAAAGAACATCTTTATTTCTGCTTTCATTTCATTATGTACCCAGTAGTCATTCAGGAGCAGGTTGTTCAGTTTCCATGTAGTTGAGCGGTTTTGATTGAGTTTCTTAGTCCTGAGTTCTAGTTTGATTGCACTGTGGTCTGAGAGACAGTTTGTTATAATTTCTGTTCTTGTACATTTGCTGAGGAGTGCTTTACTTCCAATTATGTGGTCAATTTTGGAATAAGTGCGATGTGGTGCTGAGAAGAATGTATATTCTGTTGACTTGGGGTGGAGAGTTCTATAGATGTCTATTAGGTCCGCTTGGTGCAGAGATGAGTTCAATTCCTGGATATCCTTGTTAACTTTCTGTCTCGTTGATCTGTCTAATGTTGACAGTGGAGTGTTGAAGTCTCCCATTATTATTGTATGGGAGTCTAAGTCTCTTTGTAAGTCTCTAAGGACTTGCTTTATGAATCTGGGTGCTCCTGTATTGGGTGCATATATATTTAGGATAGTTAGCTCTTCCTGTTGAATTGATCCCTTTACCATTATGTCATGGCCTTCTTTGTCTCTTTTGATCTTTGATGGTTGAAAGTCTGTTTTATCAGAGACTAGGATTGCAACCCCTGCTTTTTTTTGTTCTCCATTTGCTTGGTAGATCTTCCTCCATCCCTTTATTTTGAGCCTATGTATGTCTCTGCATGTGAGATGGGTCTCCTGAAGACAGCAGACTGATGGGTCTTGACTCTTTATCCAGTTTGCCAGTCTGTGTCTTTTAATTGGAGCATTTAGTCCATTGACATTTAAGGTTAATATTCTTATGTGTGAACTTGATCCTGCCATTATGATATTAACTGGTTATTTTGCTCATTAGTTGATGCAGTTTCTTCCTAGCCTCGATGGTCTTTACATTTTGGCATGTTTTTGCAATGGCTGGTACCGGTTGTTCCTTTCCATGTTTAGGGCTTCCTTCAGGGTCTCTTGTAAGGCAGGCCTGGTGGTGACAAAATCTCTAAGCATTTGCTTATCTGTAAAGAATTTTATTTCTCCTTCACTGATGAAACTTAGTTTGGCTGGATATGAAATTCTGGGTTTAAAATTCTTTTCTTTAAGAACGTTGAAGATTGGCCCCCACTCTCTTCTGGCTTGTAGAGTTTCTGCCGAGAGATCTGCTGTCAGTCTGATGGGCTTCCCTTTGTGGGTAACCCGACCTTTCTCTCTGGCTGCCCTTAAGATTTTTTCCTTCATTTCAACTTTGGTGAATCTGGCAATTATGTGTCTTGGAGTTGCTCTTCTGGAGGAGTATCTTTGTGGCGTTCTCTGTATTTCCTGAATTTGAATGTTGGCCTGCCCTGCTAGGTTGGGGAAGTTCTCCTGGATGATATCCTGTAGAGTGTTTTCCAATTTGGTTCCATTTTCCCCCTCACTTTCAGGCACCCCAATCAGACGTAGATTTGGTCTTTTTACATAATCCCATACTTCTTGCAGGCTTTGTTCATTTCTTTTTCTTCTTTTTTCTTTTGGTTTCTCTTCTCGCTTCATTTCATTCATTTGATCCTCCATCGCTGATACTCTTTCTTCCAGTTGATCGAGTCGGTTACTGAAGCTTGTGCATTTGTCACGTATTTCTCATGTCACGGTTTTCATCTCTGTCATTTCATTTATGACCTTCTCTGCATTAATTAGTCTAGCTGTCAATTCTTCCACTCTTTTTTCAAGATTTTTAGTTTCTTTGCGCTGGGTACGTAATTCCTTCTTTAGCTCTGAGAGGTTTGATGGACTGAAGCCTTCTTCTCTCATCTCATCAAAATCCTTCTCTGACCAGCTTTGATCCATTGCTGGCGATGGGCTGTGCTCCTTTGCAGGAGGAGATGCGCTCTTATTTTTTGAATTTCCAGCTTTTCTGCCCTGCTTTTTCCCCATCTTTGTGGTTTTATCTGTCTCTGGTCTTTGATGATGGTGACGTACTGATGGGGTTTTGGTATAGGTGACCTTCCTGATTGATAGTTTTCCTTCTGACAGTCAGGACCCTCAGCTATAGGTCTGTTGGAGATTGCTTGAGGTCCACTCCAGACCCTGTTTGCCTGGGTATCAGCAGCAGAGGTTGCAGAAGACAGAATATTGCTGAACAGTGAGTGCAACTGTCTGATTCTTGCTTTGGAAGCTTCCTCTCAGGGGTGTACTCCACCCTGTGAGGTGTGGGGTGTCAGACTGTCCCTAGTGGGGGATGTCTCCCAGTTAGGCTACTCAGGGGTCAGGGACCCACTTGAGCAGGCAGACTGCCCCTTCTCAGATCTCAACCTCCGTGTTGGGAGATCCACTGCTCTCTTCAAAGCTGTCAGACAGAGTCGTTCACGTCTGCACAGGCTTCTGCTCCTTTAGCTGAGCCCTGTCTCCAGAGGCGCAGTCTACAGAGACAGGCAGGTTTCCTTGAGCTGCTGTGAGCTCCACCCAGTTCGAGCTTCCCAGCGGCTTTATTTACCTACTTAAGCCTCAGTGATGGCGGGCGCCCCTCCCCCAGCCTCGCTGCTGCCTTGCGGTTAGATTGCCGCAGACTGCTGTGTTAGCAAGGAGGGAGGCTCCGTGGGTGTGGGACCCTCCCGGCCAGGTGTGGGATATATTCTCCGGTGTGCTGGTGTTATAGCGCAGTATTGGGGTGGGAGTTACCCGATTTTCCAGGTGTTGTGTGTCTCAGTTACCCTGGCTAGGAAAAGGGACTCCCTTCCCCCTCGCGCTTCCCAGGTGAGGCGATGCCTCACCCTGCTTCAGCTCTCGCTGGTCAGGCTGCAGCAGCTGACCATCACCGATTGTCTGGCACTCCCGAGTGAGATGACCCCAGTACCTCAGTTGAAAATGCAGAAATCACCGGTCTTCTGTGTCGCTCGCGCTGGGAGATGGAGACTGGAGCTGTTCCTATTCGGCCATCTTGCTCCACCCCCGAAAATTGTTTTCTTTAAGAATGTTGAATATTGGCCCCCACTCTCTTTTGACTTGTAGAGCTTCTTGCAAGAGATCTGATGTTAGTCTGATGGGCTTCCCTTTTTGGGTAACCCAACATTTCTCTCTGGCTGCCCTTAATATTTTTTCCTTCATTTCAACCTTGGAATCTGAATTACATGTCTTGGGGTTGCTCTTCTTGAGGAGTGTCTTTGTGGTATGCTCTGTATTTCCTGAATTTGAATATTGGCCTGCCTTTCTAGGTTGGGGAAATTCTCCTGGATAATATCCTGGAGTGTTTTCCAGCTTGGTTTTGTTCTCCCCGACACTTTCAAGTACACCAATCAAACATAGATTTGGTCTTTTCACAATGTCCCATATTTCTTGGAGGCTTTGTTCATTTCTTTATATTCTGTTTTCTCTAAACCTCTCTTCTTGCTTCATTTCATTAATTTGATCTTCAATCACTGATATCCTTTCTTTCACTTGATTGAATTGGCTACTGAAGCTTGTGCATGCATCATGTAGTTCTTGTGCCATGGTTTTCAGCTCCATCAGGTCATTTAAGGTCTTCTCTACACTGTCTATTCTAATTAGTCATTCGTCTAATCTTTTTTCAAGGTTTTTAGCTTCCTTTTGATTATTTCAAACATCCTTCTTTAGCTCAGATAAATTTGTTATTATCAACTTTCTGAAGTCTACTTCTGTCAACTTGTCAAAGTCATTCTCCATCCTTCTTAGTTCCATTGCTGAGAAGGAGCTGCAATCCTTTGGAGGAGAGAGGGTGCTTTGGTTTTTAGAATTTTCAACTTTTCTGCTCTGATTTCTCCCCATCTTTGTGGTTTTATCTACCTTTGGTCTTTGATGATGGTGACCTACAGATGGGGTTTTGATGTGGATGTACTTTTTGCCAATGTTGAGGCTATTCCTTTGTTTGTTTTTTTTTTTTTTTGAGACGGAGTCTCGCTCTGTCGCCCAGGCTGGAGTGCAGTGGCCGGATCTCAGCTCACTGCAAGCTCTGCCTCCCAGGTTTACGCCATTCTCCTGCCTCAGCCTCCAGAGTAGCTGGGACTACAGGCACCCGCCGCCTCGCCCGGCTAGTTTTTTAGTATTTTTTAGTAGAGACGGGGTTTCACCGTGTTAGCCAGGATGGTCTCGATCTCCTGACCTCGTGATCCACCCGTCTCGGCCTCCCAAAGTGCTGGGATTACAGGCTTGAGCCACCGTGCCTGGCCAAGGCTATTCCTTTCTGTTTATTAATTTTCCTTCTGACAATCAGGTACCTCAGCTGCAGGTCTGTTGGTGTTTGCTGGAGGTCCACTCCAGACCCTGTTTGCCTGGATATCATGAGCAGAGGTTTCAGAACAACAAATATTGCAGAACAGCAAATATTGCTGCCTGATCCTTCCTCTGGCAGCTTCGTCTCAGCAGGACATCTGGCTGTGTGAGGTGCCAGTTGGCCCCTACTGGGAGGTGTCTCCAAATTAGGCTACACTGGGATCAGGAACCCTCTTGAGGAGACAGTCTGTCTGTTCTCAGAGCTCAAACACCATGCTGAGAGAACCACTGCTCTCTTCAGAGCTGTCAGACAGGGACATTTAAGTCTGCAGAAATTTCTGCTGCGTTTTGTTTGGCTATGCCTTGCACCTAGAGGTGCAGTCTACAGAGGCAGGCAGGCCTCCTTGATCTGCAGTGGGCTTCCCCCAGTTTGAGCTTCCTGGCTGCTTTGTTTACCTACTCAATCCTCATCAATGGCAGATGTCCCTCCCCAAGTCAGGCTTGCCACCTAGCAGTTCCATCTTGGACTGCTGAGCTAGCAGTGAGCAAGGCTCTATGGGCGTGGGACCCACTGAGCCAGGCGTGGGATATAATCTCCTGGTGTGCCGTTTGCTAACACTGTTGGAAATGTGCAGTATTTAGGTGACAGTGTCCCCATATTCCTGGTACAGTCTGTCATGGCTTCCCTTGTACTTTAGGTTTGTATTGTATAGGACTGCACTGGAATGTGCCTTGCATACAATAACACTCCATAGATAAGTGCTTTGTGAATGAATATGTGATTTAAGATATGAAAGATACCTTGTTTTAGACCTTAAACCTTGAGATCAGTCCCAATTTCTTAACCATCTTGTATTTCTAGGCTCCCCCATGGAAGGTACTGCATTTATGTGGTGCATTGGTCTAAGCCTTGCAAATTCACAGTCTTACTTGCTATGTTTTACTGTTGCTTCTGGTCAATATCCAAAACTAAAACTCTCTAATGTTTCCCCTAGAAAATATTTTACTATTTATCCTTTTTGTCTTTCTCACTCATATCTTTGGATTTGGCTTTGGCAATTGTCAAGGAAATTATAAAGTAGTATAGAGACATGTAAACCTTTCCAAGGAAAAATAATAAAGTGGTAGATGGAAAATTCTCCATTCTGGTTATTAACTAATTTATCATTTTGCTTTTTGTATTTACTCAGCTTTAAAACATTGAGTAACCAGTGGAATCTTTTTTTTTGTTTATAATCAGGGTATAATTTAATACAGTGAAATGAATTAAGTGTATAGTGCAATGAATTGCATATACTTGTGTAACCCATGTACCTATCTACACTTCAATTATCCTAGAGAGTTCTCTCTTGCCCCTTACTAGTCAATCCTCGCTCCTTCAGTGGCAGCCATTCTGCTATTTTCCTTTCTGCTGTTTTCCAACTTATTTTGTCTTTGCCTATTTCAGCTGCTCATATACATGAAATCATATAGTACACATTTTCTTTTGTCTTGCTTCCTTTATTTAGTATAATATTTTGGAATTCATCCATGTTGTTGCATGTTTCATTAGTTTTTTTTTAATTGCTGAGTAGTGTTTTATGGTTAAAATACAGTTTAGTTTATCCATTTTCTTGTTGATGGGCATCTGAACTATTTCTACTTTTGGGCTAGTATGAATAAGACTGCTATGAGCTTTCTTATACAAGGAGTTTTGTAGATAAGCTTTCATTTCTCTTGGATAAATGCCAGAGTGGAATTATTGGGTCACAGAGTATATGCATGCTTAACTGTATGGCTAACATGGTGAAACTCCATCTCTACTAAAAATTCAAAAAATTAGCCAGGTGTGGTGGTGGGTGCCTGTAGTCTCAGCTACTAGGGAGGCTGAGGCAGGAGAATGGCATGAACCCAGGAGGCAGAGCTTGCAGTGAGCCAAGATTGTGCCACTGCACTCCAGCCTAGGCAACAGAGCGAGACTCCATCTCAAAAAAAAAAAAAAAAAAAAAGAAAGAAAATGTCAGTCTTAGGCACAACTTTAAATATATGAGAGTGTTACCAGGAGGTCCTTGCTCCCAGAGCTCCCAAGATGGTGGCGGGATGCTTCCAAGATGGCTGCAGGCCACTCCCAACATGGTGGCAAGCCTCGTGTTCTCTGACCTGGGGTTCTTGGCCTCACAGAATCCAAGGAATGGAATTTTGAGCCATGTGGTGAGTGTTATAGCTCTATTAGAAGCTGTGGATCATGGAAGAACACTGTGGAGCCCAGTGACTAGTGTTCAGTTCAATTAGGACAAACTTGAGCACTTAGCCATGCAGTAATAATGGCAAGCCTTTAGCCTGATCTGGAGCGGCAATGGGCGCCTCACTGGATCAGGAGCATGGTGGACACCCTGCCGGATCCAGGGGTATGGAAGTCAGCAGTGGGTCTGTGGAGGCAGCAAACAGTGGCAAACAATAGTGGTGGATGGCGAGCGAAAGCTTAGCTCGAACCGTAACAAACATGGACCAGAAGAGAGTGCAGCTGCAAGATTTAATAGAGTGAAAACAGAACTCCCAAAGGGAGGGGACCCAAAGAGGGCAGCCATTACTGGCTTGAATGTCTGGGTTTATATACTGATTATTGTCCCTCCCCCTATTATTATTCTCGCCCTGCTCTCAGGTGATAGTTGGCTATTTCTTTACCTCCTGTGTTGGCCTAATTAACATTTTAGTGAGCTCTCTTTACTACCTGACTGATTGGGTGTGAGCTGAGTTGCAAGCCCTGTGCTTAAAGGTGGATGCAGTCACCTTCCCAGCTAGGCTTAGGGATTCTTAGTCAGCTTAGGAAATCCAGCTAGTCCTGTCTCTCAGTCCCCCCTCTCAACAGGAAAACCCAAGTGCTGTTGGGGAGGTTGGCCAAAGACTGCTTTAACTGTTTCCTGCTGAACTGGGGCATAGTAGAGGTGTGCAGTTGAGATTTCCTCAGGAGGGGTGTCTTCGATGTCATTAACATCAGAGCATGGGCTAGCAGGCTGGTCCAGGGGTCTGTGGTAGATTTTAGTCATGGACTGCATCTGGGGCTCCATTTGAAGAATGATTTGTAGCTTTACAGCTTTGATTCTGGAAGAGACAAACTTAACAAGGAGGTTAAAGATACAGGGTCCAAAGAGGAGTAACAATATTATAGCTGCTAGAGGTCCTAAGAAGGGGAGAATCCAGGGCATCCATTGGCTGAGGAGGCCCCAGGGTCCTGTGTTTTGAAGCTCCTCTGCTGTATGTTGTATTCGAGCTCTAATTTCTTTAACTTTCTTGGTGACTATTCTGAATTGATTAACATAATAACAGCATTCTTCCCCTAAAAAAACAGGCTCCCCCTCTTTCGGCAGTTAGCAAGTCTAAAGCTTTTCGAATTTGAAGGACTACTGCTGCTAGGGAGCTAGGTTGATCTTGCAAGGTGACCAGGGAGTTGGCGACCCATTCCATGTCACCATTTAGTTCTTGAGATAGTTTGTAGTAGAACTGAGTAGAGGTTGTGATACTGCCAATGCCAGTACCTAGTCCACCTAGCACTCCTGATCCAATAACAAAAGGAAGAATGGGTACTCTTTTGTTGTGAAGCTTAGGTGTGACATGATTGTATAAAGCTTGTGCAGTGTAGATGGTCATGGGGACACTGAGAATGAGAGGAAGCACATAGATTCTGAAGAGCCATTCAAACAATGATAGGCTGAGGTACCACAGAAAAAAAATATTCCTGAGGGTAGGCTGACTATTTGTGTGGGAGGAGTTACCCACCTGATGCATTGGGAGTTGGTTGTATCTATAGTATTGCTAAATTTTACACAGGTGAGGTTTGAGGTATGTGTTATTTCCAGATTGGAAACAAGAGGTCCTACTAAAACGGAAGTGGTGTTTATTTCTGTGGTGAAGTTGTTCCATTGTTCAGGTACAGGGATTGAAATGTATGGCCTGAAGTGCAGGGGGAGGCACATCCAACAGTTAGTAGGGTTTTGGGCCGAGACCTCATGGAGCCCAGTGAGGGTGGTATTAAATAGGCTCACCAGGCGAGTATGGGTGTGGAGGGTTTCATGTAGTTTTGAGAAATCTAGTCCTTTGTAGGGCTAGGGGTGCTATGTACCCAGGTCAGTTGGGAGATTACTTCCTTTATGTGTTTTTCTCTTGCCTGATCTTGAGCTCCACCCCCATCAGACATACCAGTATGGGTGAAGTAAGTCCAATAAACAGTGGCTCTAAGTCCTCCAGGGCAACTAGGATTAATTATTTTCTCTGTCCAATAATGAGTATTTGCATGCATGTGAAGAGTGGCAGTGTTATAGCAGCTCTGGGGCATATGGGTGTGGGCAGTGAAGGTGGGGGTTCCCTTAAATAAACTCCTACACAATGGGGCATGAATATTTCGGGAAGCCGCATTCTCCATAGAAACGCTTGGTAAGGGGAGCTACTGGTTGTACAGTGGCATACAGTGAGAGTGAAAGGGGGTAAGAGCACAGTAAAGAGAAAAATATGATAAAGGAGGGCCATGGGGATTTATGAGTTTAGTTACTTTCCTCACAGTTGTTTGAAGAGCAGGTGCAGATCCTCTAGAAGTTCACAGGAATAGCTAGTGTTGTCTCCTGGATTTTTGGGTTCCTTTGGAAGTATCCAGAGTTTGACTTGAGTGTGATGTATCCAAGACTCCACTCCAGCCACTTTAACCACGGTTGGGGTAGATAAAATGACTGGGTAGGGTCCTTCCCAAGATGTGTCTAGGGATGGGGAATTAGAGGGAATGGACTTGACTAATACGATGTCACCAGGGTGGAATAGTTCCTTTCCCTCTTCTCAGGGGCAGGCTCCTTGTAATGTTTTAAGAACTTGTTGATATTTGGCTAGGGAGGTGTTGTCTGCAACTAAGTTGGCCGTCTCTTGGTCAAGCACAAGGTTATTGGTTAGGAAGGGCCATCCATACAGCATTTCGTATGGGCTATGTCCTGCTTATTAAAATAGACTTAGATCTATTTTAATTTGCTTCAAGTCTGAGAGAGAAAAAGGTACATGCACTCCGGCTGGGTTGAATTCTCCTCCTCCCACTGCTTGGAGGGGGCATAATCGGGGAATATTGGCACTCTGGTTCATTGTTTAGCCCTTTGTCTATCTCCTTTTGGACAATTTGGGTTGAAAGGGGGTCCTTATTAGCTGGGGAAAGAGTCAGGGGAATGCTTGGGTAGGGAGGTAGACTCTGAGGGCTTCCCGTAGGGCATAAATCACACTTTTTATGTAATTGTGAGCTGTCTGTTAATGAAAAGAAAGTTTGTACATATGGCACTTCACTCTGTTTGCCTTCTTTTCTACAAAAGAGGTCTAGCTGTAAGATGGTGTCATAATTTATACTTCCTTCAGGAGGCCAGGTTTCTCCCCTTTGAAGAGGAGACTGTGGCCAGGTGGTACTGCAGAAGAATATAAGTCATTTCTTTCTTAGCGTCTGAGGGTCAAATTGCTCCCAGGTCTCTAGAATACATCTTAAGGGTGTTTTTGCCTTGGGAGGAACGTTTCCCATCTGAAAAGGGAATGTAGGGATGCCAGCACCCCTAGTCATTTTCCGATGAGCATTAGTCATCGGGCGTCCTCTATGGTCCTAATGCTTATTCCTTTCCGGGATGTATACCCACCCATGGACCTCTGCTTATTGGATTAGTTACACTGACGGATGCAGCAGTCCTGCACCTGTTTTCCCGCCTTTCTTGACCACAGAGAAGGCGTCCGGGCTGCTGGATTCTAGTGGTCGTTTACCAGCATGCCCAACAATGCATTTGTGCTTAGGGGTGAGTCCTAGAGCTGGGCTGGGTTCCTGAGTATTTCATAACAACCCAGCTGCCCCATCAAGATGCATTCCCATAAACAACAGTTCTTATGCAAATTCATTTCAGAGAGGGTGTAGGTAACCTTTTGAGTCAGGACTGAGATAGTCCTTTTTGATTCTGTAAGTACTTTAAGGCTTGGCTGGGTGCAAACAGCTGGCATGTTTGAGCAGACCAATTATTAGGCAATTTTTCTAACTCTGCTTCCACAAGAGTCTCCCTATCAATTACTGAATACTCACTGGGATTTTTTTCTCAATCACCTGGGAGGAACCATCTATTGTCCTGTCCTGAAGGTCTGGTGGGACGTTTGTATGGTAATTAAGATTTAAATACCCTGTTAGGAAATCTGCTGGGTTAAGGGAATTATCAGTGGTTAGTGTTAAATTACCTTTTTTTTTTTTTTTTAACAGATTAGCCCAATACTTTAAGATTTTTGAGTTAGCAATATGTTTGCTTTTTTTCTTTTTTTTAACTTAGAATTTTTTTTTTAACTTAGAAAATTCTGAACTGGTGAGGTGTGCTCACAATAAAAGTTACTTTTCTACTTTCTTCTGTTAGCAAAGCAGTTGCCACTACAGATTGAATTTGGGCCACACGTGGGTTACTGGATTAAGGATTTTTGATAGGAAGGCTAAGGGTTCTCAGTGGTCTCAGTGTTTTCAGGCTATGCCCTTGTTTGCATGGACAACAAGGTAGTATTGGAGTGTTATAAGGTCATGGAGAAGACCTTCAATTATCAATGATAGGTTTTAAATTTACCCTGGCTTTTAAAGGAATAGGGCACACTTTTTTACTATATCTATCTTTCTCTTTCTTTCTCTCTTTGACTCTATCTCTCTCCTCTCTGTCTCTCTCTCTGTCCTCTTGGTCTCTCTCTCTCATCTCTGTCTCTGTTTCTCTCCTCCTCCCTCTCTCTCTCTGTCCTCTCTGTCTCTCTCTCTTTTCTCTGTCTCTCTCTCCTCTCTGTCTCTCTCTGTCTCTCTCTCTCTCCTGCCTCTCTCTTCTCTGTCTCTCTCTCCTGTCTCTCTCTCTCCTCTCTGTCTCTCTCACCTCCATCTCTCTCTCTTCTCTCTCTGTCTCTCCTCTGTCTCTTTCTCTCTCCTCTGTCTCTGTCTCTCTCCTTCATGTCTCTCTCTCTCTCTCTTCCTCTTAGCCATTAAAACTTGAGGCCCTGGCAAGGGTGGTGGGGAATGGGTCCCATATAGCTGCCCATGTTGAGAGCTGTATACCTAAATTGGGAGGGACACCAGGGATAAGACTCCCTGGGTTTATGGCCTAGATGCCTAAGTACCCGGTGTAGAGCTTCCTTAGATCCCTTTTGAGATACAACTTGCTAGAGGAAATAAAAGTCTGAACCATTGGTACCTAGGAGGCAGGGATCAAAGGAAGTAGATTCAGAGGTAAGGAGAATTTTGGGGCTACTTTTTCAAGAAAGTCGTGGTTGGGACCCAGGAGGTATGGGTCAGAAGGAAAGGTAAGGGTGCACGCATGGGTGACTGTTGAGTAGAGCTTCTGGCTGTGCCATGATCTCAACTGGCTAATGCCGGGAGTTTGGGATGACAACTTTCTTTCTTTAGTTTGCCCTCGGCTTCCCCAAGAAAATTGAAAGTGGAAGCTGGTTCTAGGCCGACTAATGCTGCCAACCCAGAAGGGTTGGGGATTGCTAGAAAGCCCTTCCGCAGATAGCCTCACACCTGAGTCTTAAGTCCAGTGGCAACGCTAATCATTTTTAACTGCCTGACAGGTGCCCAGTATTTTCCTCCAGTTCTAAGGAAGGATAGGAAGAATAGCAAGTGAAAGTGGTCCAATATTAGTCACCGCTTTGGAGGTCCCTTTGTGGTCACCAAAATGTTACAGGGGGTCCTTGCTTCCAGAGCTCCCAAGATGGTGGTGGGCCACTTCCAAGATAGCTGCAGGCTGCTTCCAAGGTGGTGTCAAGCCTTGTGTTCTCTGACCTGGGGTTCTTGGCCTGCTAGTCCTGCTAGTGCTGTCTCTCAAGAGTTCCAGTTATCCACATCCTTGCCAAAATTTAGTGTCATCAGTTTTAAAATTTCAGCTCTTTTAGTGTTTCTGAAGTGAAATCTCATAGTTTTTCCTTATATTTCTCTAATAGCTAGTATGTTGAGCACTTTTATTGTACTTATTGGTTCTATCTTCTTTCTTAAAGTGTCTAAGTCTTTTGCCCCCATTAAAATTGGGTTTTTTGGCCGGGCACGGTGGCTCAAGCCTGTAATCCCAGCACTTTGGGAGGCCAAGACGGGCGGATCACGAGGTCAGGAGATCGAGACCATCCTGGCTAACCCCGTGAAACCCCGTCTCTACTAAAAAAAATACAAAAAACTAGCCGCGCGAGGTGGTGGGCACCTGTAATCGCAGCTACTTGGGAGGCTGAGGCAGGAGAATGGCGTGAACCCGGGAGGCGGAGCTTGCAGTGAGCTGAGATCCGGCCACTGCACTCCAGCCTAAGCGACAGAGCGAGACTCCATCTCAAAAAAAAATAATAATAATAATTGGGTTTTTTTCAAAATCAATATTGAGGTGTAGGAGTTCTTTATATATTCTGGATACAAGCACTTTGTTGGATGTTTAAGATGCCCACATATTCCCATGGTCTCTCTTGCCTTACTATATTCTTAATGGTATTTTTAATAAGAAGTTTTTAATTTTGATGAAATTCGATTCATAATTTTTTTCTTTGTAGTTACTGATTTTGTATCTTGCCCCAATTTTTGCCTACCTCATGTTTTGTAAATATTCATCTATGGTTTATACATTATACTTTAACTTTTACATTTAGATTTCCATCTCGTATTAAATTTTGTTTAAGATCTGAGGTTAAGGTTGAGGTACATCATGACACGCAGATTATCTGTATAACAAACCTTTACATATGTGTCTGAACCTAAAATAAAAGTTAAAGAAATACAAAAAATACTCACAATACAATAAAAAACAAATAAAAACTACTAAAGTACAGCAAATGTTTACATAGTATTTTACTTCAGTTTAGGTATAATAAGTAATCTAGAGATAATTTAACATACATAGGAGGATGTGTGCAGGTTCTATGCAAACATTATGCTATTTTACAAAAGGGACTTGAGTGTCCTCAAATTTTGGTATCCTCATGGATCATGGAACGAATCACCTGAGTATACCAAGGGATGACTGTACATATATACATGAATCATCATTTACACATACACATGTGCTGTGTGAATATATATACATGTGTACATATAAACTTATGTATATGAACATATATATGTAAACATATGCATAAACACGTGTAACCATTTATAAATATGTACATGTACATGCATACATGTATATTTTATACATTTACTTATATATGTACATATATGCTATATGTACTTATGCATTTATGTAACCTATATTATCTATAGTTACTTTCATGTATGAGACTTAAGAAATAATATATATGATATATTTCTTGAAATTACACTCTTCATAATTTTACTTTTGTTTATTTCTTTTTTTTTTTTTTTTTTTTGAGAGACAGAGTCTTGCTCTGTCGCCCAGGCTGGAGTGCAGTGGCTGGATCTCAGCTCACTGCAACCTCCACCTCCCGGGTTCACGCCATTCTCCTGCCTCAGCCTCCCGAGTAGCTGGGACCACAGGCGCCGGCCACCTGGCCTGGCTAACTTTTTGTATTTTAAGTAGAGACGGGGTTTCACTGTGTTAGCCAGGATGGTCTCGATCTCCTGACCTCATGATCCGCCTGTCTCGGCCTCCCCAAGTGCTGGGATTACAGGCTTGAGCCACCGCGCCCGGCCACTTTTGTTTATTTCTTCAGCTCACCTCTCATCCTTCCTTCCCATCCTAACTACCATTCCAGCCACAGTAAACTGCTTGAAAATTTCTGAGTTCACCATCTTCTCTCCTGTGTCTTTCAAGATGTTGCTTCCTTAGCCTGGAAAGACTACTCTGATCCCTTTCTTAACTGGGCTTAGCAGGTAATTTTATTTCAAGACTCCTCTTAGCCATTATCACCTTCCTAAAGCCTTCCCTAAATGCTTAATCTGAATTTAGTGCCTTTTCTTTGTGCTTCCACAGCTTCCCTCCTTTCCTTTTTAGGTACAGGTACAGCATTCAAAATAAACTAATCACAGCCATTTTGTTCAGCACCAATTACATGAAATATGTACATCAGATTACATCTTGCTTTCCTTCAGAATGACATGTGTCATGTTAGTACTTGCATACTGCCAGGTGTGATCACTGAAGCTGAACAAAGAGTTCTATCCACAGGTTGAAGCAGTGAGTCCCCTGGGAATTTCCCTTGGACTGGAACATAAGATTCGGGCTGGCAGACTGAGATTCCCTGAGTCTGCCAGCAGAGGAAGGGGCTTTGCTAGGCAATTTGCCTGATCCCCATCTGACTCTGGAATATCTAGCCCTAGCTACAAGAAAACTGCTGGAGCACTGTCGAAATTCATGTGACTCAACTGAGACTCATTCGTAGGGACAATAGAGAACTGATTTGGGGTCACCTGGCTCAAGGAGGTGAGTAGATTTAGTAAGATTTAGGGACATAGTTCTCGCTTCCTTGATGGTCTTCATTTTTATTCCTCTCTCTTCTTTGTGCCTTCTAGTGGGAAACCCATTCCACATTTCCAAGGACTTGGCAGTCCTGTATTTGAAGACTATTGAGATTTGGGATTTCAGAAGGATGAGATAAATTGAAAATCTTTAGACTTCTTCAGAAAAATGCAAATTTTCTTTGTGCATCAGTAGAAACTCACTCTGTAGCATTATGTTTTCCCAAATGTTGGTCTCAATTTCTCCATTTCTCCAATCTGTTTTGATAAGGACTAAAGAAATAGTATTCCTATGCATGTTATTCCTCAGTCACATAGTAGTGAGACTAGTCTCCCTTGCATAGGATTCTTTGTCACCAGAATACCTCATCTCTAGTGTAGCTAGCTGAGAAGAACAAAATAGAGGACAAGAGAAATACCTTATTATAGGATAATTCAGATGAGTTTAAAAATATTAAATGTGCCAAACTGTTGGCTTTGGCTTTTGAAAGATGACAAAGATTCGTAGAGAGTATTTTAACCAGTTATCTTTGAAAGATAAGGTGGATATATCAGAAACACATTGATTTTACTTAAAATAAAAACACAACAGAAAAGGGATGAATTAGACATTGTTTCTATAATATCAGGAAAATCAGTGTGAACATACTGGGTTAAAGACATGCTTATCTTCATTTGTGATCTGACTCACTTTCCTGACAAGTTGAATGTGATTTGTATTAACTTTTATAATCCTTTGATGGCACATTTGCCTTTTTTGTTTAACATTTAAAAATATACAGAACATAAACTTACAAATTTTACCATTTTGAATATTTCATTCTGTAGCATTCACATTGTTGTGCAACCATTACCACCATTGATCTCCAGAATTTTTCATTTTCCCAGTCTGAAATCCTGTACCTATTAAAAACTAACATCATCATTTGAACAGCTTCCAAAACCCATATGTAAAATGAGAAACATGTACCCAATCATATCAAGATTCTCATTTGAGAGATTAAAATCTGTGGGTTCTCTATAGCAATGTTTCAAAAGACTGCATTTTCTTTAACCACCTCACTCTTTTTATTCCCTATTTCCAATTTTCATATTGCACTTTTATTCTAATTTTGTTACAAATTACCTTTGGAGAAGTGTGGCACGTAGATGTGGGTAGACAAAGAAGATATCCAGCACAGTCCACCACCTCTGCCTCTTACCAAGAGTCTTGCCCACACTCTACTCTTTTCCTTCAGTGAAAAGTTTATATTTTTACCAAAGGATAGCCCAATCCCATAAGCTACCATATCTTGATGGGTAATATTAACTTGACTGTATTTTCTGCCTGAAACCTAGACCATCACCACCAGTGTTATTCATGTTATCTCTGGCAAAACAAATAAAGAGCCATAGTTAATAAACAGAAAATACAGCTTTTGTAGACTCTGTTGGTCACAAAACTCTAAACTGGGTAATTGTAGGTGCCCTCTTCAACCACTCATGCTGTGTTCTCTATGTCTTCATCAGCACCTCAGCTAAATGAGGTTCTTAACCTGATGGGATCCTTTTAATCTTTATTTCTTTGGGTCTTAGCCTTTGGTTGTCCTACCTTACTTGAATTGCTTCAGTTTATGTAGATCAGAACTATTGATCAAGGCACCTCTTTGCCCTCAGGATTAGTCTCTCCAGCTCTCCAATGACACACTTTTCTGACTCTTGGTTCAGTGATGTGGGAAGTGCAAAATGGCTAGAGGGCAGTCTCAGCTTCTAATTCATAACTGTATTCCATGGTGGAAACATTTTTCTGTGAGATCCTGGGACCTCCAGCCACACAGAGGTTGAAGACACAAGAAGGGAAGCAAAATTCTTCCAGCATGTTATAAAACCATGTAGTGAGAGTATCACTTCTCATATCTATTCCTTGCCTTCCAGGCCTATGCATTCTGCCACAGGAAAAATGGCACAATTATTCAGCCACTAGTTTAAGGCATATCCCACATGTCCTACCTGAGCTTATTGGAGGTTCTATGAAGTCAGTTCAATCTGGGTTGTGGGAATGTGGTGAGACTAGGGAATGTCATGGTGTTAAGCCCATTGCTGTGCTTCATTTGCTGTAAAATGATTCCGTTTGTGAGAGACAATGTTGTATAGCAGGGGTCCCCACCCCTAGGCCATGGACTGTTTCTGGTCCTTGGCCTGTTAGGAATTGGGCAGACACCAGGAAGTGAGTGGAGGGCCAGTAAGTGAGCTCTATCTGTAATTATAGGTCCTCCCCATTGCTCACATTACCTCCTGAGCTCTGTCTCCTGTCAGATCAGCAGCAGCATTAGATTCTCATAGGAGTGCAAAACCTATTGTAAACTGTGGATGTGAGGGATCTGGTTGCATGCTCCTTATGAGAATCTCATGCCTGATGATCTGTCACTGTCTCCCACTGTCATGCCCAGATGGGACCATCTAGTTGCAGGAAAACCAGCTCAGGGCTCCTACTGATTCTACATTATGGTGAGTTGTATAATTATTTCATTATATATTACAATGTTTAACAGTAGAAATGAACTGCACAATAGATGTAATGCACTTGATACATCACCAAACTAATCCTCCTTTCCCCCAGTCCATGGAAAAATTGTTTTCCATGAAATCTGTCCTTGGTACCAAAAAGGCTGGGGACTGCTGGCGTATGGGATATCATGGGATGAAAGAACATTCTGTATGTGTATGAGTTGTTGTGCAGGAAGAAGTGCTGCTGGTAGGGACATCAGATCCAATAACAGAGTATCTGTCCCTTCAAGATGAATGCCTGTCCCTTTATAGATGTGCCCATCTAACCTACTAGGTTCCTGAAAACTAAAAGTCTTCTGCTACATGTCTCATGGCTAGGAAGAAGATGAGGGACTCCTTTGGAGCTGAAATTTAGACCTCTGGGTTTTTCAAACATGTTCTCTATTGTACATTTAGAACTTTATATTTCCCCTTTTCCTTAAGTCCATCTTCTAGGGCAGTCTGAAGAAGGTAGAGAACTGCATAGTCTTTAAAATTACTATTTTTGCCATAGCAACCAAGTCACTTCATTTTCTTCTCTGTACCTTACTTCGCACTTGCAGTTAAACCTGTATCACCATTATTGGCAAACTGCATAAGTTTGGTGCCATGGCATCCTATATATTGCCCATCCTATACATTAGCTGTGGCCTCCTTGAATACATAAGCAACCCAATTTCAGAATCATATTTGGAGGGTTTCTTTCTGGGAGACACTTTCAGTACCAGTTCCTGCATCAGTCATGGCTCTAATAAATACAAATCAGATGAAATGCTCATATTTTGGGGCATTCAAATAAAAGATCATTTACAAATGTGTGAACGAGGTGTACGGAAATCCTATTGCAATATCCTGGAGCTAAAATAAAAGGGTTGCCACCATCCCTAGGCTTGAGGGAGCAGAAGCAGGAAGCAGTAACTAAAACTTAAGGATGATGAGGACTTTTTTGTTTTAATGGAAACTATGAGTTAGGATTTGAGTCTGGTTCCAAAGTCCTGCTTTTTATCACTCTTAAACAATAAACTTCAATGTACTAAAAATGATGAGTAAACAAATACTTTACCGTTCTTAATTTCCTTGTAGTACTCATACTTTTTAGTAAAGTATCATTATGATCACTTTATATACAAAAATTCAATCAATTCCAATAATAAATGTAATGAGGAAAAATTACTTACAGCTGAATAAACAGAGTCACAGAGTGTGTTATAGTAACTTGCCTAAGCTGATACAACTGAATAGTAAAGACAGTACCATTTTAGGACCTCACTTTTATCCACTATGCATACTACCTCTTAGCCTCTTAGTAGTTCCCTAGCCTAGAGGATAAAGCTCAAATTCATTACCCTGGCATATGAAGCCCTTCACTGTGTGCTCTCTGCCTCACTCCTTAATCTTGCTAGACAAATATATTCCTCAATTTCCCTTGCTCAGTAAGGTTTCTGCATATTGAATCTGGTGTATGTCCTCATTCCCTTTATATTGTATGAGATACCACTTCATTTTTCAAAATGTAGACACCACCTCACTCGTAAAGTCTTCATTTTGTAAACCTTCTCCCTGCCATGATGCTGCAGAATGAATTGCTCTCCAAGGTTGCAAGAACTGCCCACGTACGTAGGATGGCACTTTTACATTATTGTTACTATCCAAGTATCTGTTCACTTGCCTATGACCCTAGAATCTAGCAAACCTTCTTTTGTTGGGGATAAATAGATAACCATCACATTTGTCTGCTGAATCAAAAGCCAAAACATTACAGAACTGATGAAAAACCTTCACATTAGACTAAATATGCAATATTGTATTTTACCATTTGTTCTCCATGGCCATATACACTCATTCACCTGTCTCTAATTGTGAGTTCTTCAGAAGTAGAAAATTCTGAGGGATTGCCACAATTAAAGAAAAGAAAGTCATATTCTCTTATAAAGTGGTTACTTAATTCATTCCATGAGAATAATAGAGCTAAATTTGTCTTTAAATTTTTCTTTGAACCTAAATGTAACTAACTGTGGCAGATGCTTAGGCTACTAAGGTTTTGGAGAACAGGACCTACTCCCTAGATCTGCTGCCACTTTCTCTGGAGAAGCAGGTCACCTAATGAAGTTTACAACACCAGAAGACAAATGACGTCTAGCCTGGGAGGAAGAAATTCTTTAATGAGAAAGAAGCCGCTGACTGGACTTGGTCATTATATTAAACATCTTAAAAGTGGAGTTATCAGATTTAGAAAATAAAAATTATATGATGCCCAAGAAATATTTATACTAAAAAATTTACACTGCCTATCTGAAATTCAAATCTAACTGGAAGTTCTGCGTTTTATCTAGTAACTCTATTTGAGAGTTAATTACTGCAGGAAGATGTGGAGATACGTGATTTCTGTGACATATTAATCCTGTTCTCACTGAACCTGCCTAATTTCTTATCACAGGTATAATGGAAACTGCAGGGCTATCTTTCTCCAGAGGCTTTGTTGTTATGAATCTCCTCCAGATGACAATACCAAGTTCAGGTATGACTCTCTCTTACCCTTGTGGGTCTTGGCAATATGAAGTGTGGCAGAAAAAGCAAGGACCAAACAAAAGGGACAAAATCTTGAGCATTGTCCCTTAGGTTTAATACATAGTTATGTAATGAGGACATGTACTGTAAGAATTGTCTTATGCTTAGGAAAAACTACTTCTAATCAGCAAGTCTTTTTCATGTACCCAGATTTGTGTTAGGTTCCAGGGAGAAAACAAACAAACAAACAAATGAAGAAGTCCTAATATTCAAGAACTCAATATTTGTATTGAGGAGACATGATTTACTTATATCTTATACAATGAAGAAGCTGCCCAAATTGTGGTCCATATTGGAATCTATGTGAGTTATCTGTACAGTAAGATAAGCAAAGACACAATAGGCTGGTGGGACCTTGATAGATGATGAAAATTTGCAGTGGAAGGTGATCAATGCAAAGCAGATATAAATATAGTTTATTTAGAGACAAATACATTAAAAGCCTGAACCAATAAGTGGCACACAAGATTTAAAATTTCTGGCAAAAGCTACTTGTTACATGGTACAAATCTTACTGATGCATATTTGAGTAGTTTCCAGTCTTTGGCTAATAAAACAAAAACTGCCACAAACATTATGCACATATATTTTGAGCACATCTATGAGTAAGAATGTAGGAAATATTTCTAAGAACAGAACTATTTGTCAAGGTTATGTGCTGTTTTTATTATATTAAAAATATTATTCTGAAATTTACCAATGTACCTGTCCACTAACAGCATATGTGAGTTTTTCAGGTGGATGTTACAGGTATCAGGATTTTTTATATTTTCCAAAATTACAGATGAAAACTAGAAACTCACAATGATAATATTTTACTTGTTTATTGAGTTAGGGTGGCCTTCTTTCCTTTCAAAAAATTTGTATTCATTTTATCTAAACTGCCTACTTAATGGCCTTACTTCACATTTCCTTTGCATTAAACTTGCACACATTACAATTCACTTTTTCATCTGTTAACTTTTCCATGTATTTTTGACCAGTTTATAATTCAATGGACTTGTTAATTATATTTTGGATGTGCAGAATTGTTTGGTTTTGATTTTTGATTTTATTTTGTGAATTACAAAATTTCCCCCAAGTTTCCATTTATTTCGCTCTCCTTTTTCTCCTCATGGACTTTTAAAATTATTATAGACTTTATTTTCTATAGAAGTTTTAGGTTTACAGAAAAATTGTGCAAAATGTATATAGAGTTCCCACATAACCGCCTCCCTCTTCTCTACCTGCCCCCCTCCCACAGAGTTTCCGCTTTTGTTAACCTCTTTCATTTGTGTGGTACATCTATTGAAATTAATAAACCAATATTGATAGATGATTATTAACGAAGTCCAAGTTTACGTTAAACACTCTGTGTTGTACCTTTCTCTAAGATTTAACAAATTGTTGTAGAAATGAGCCAGCGATGGCCTTTGCATATTGGCCCTTTGTCAGAGTCTCGCTCTGTCGCCCAGGCTGGAGTGCAGTGGCACGATCTCGGCTCACTGCAAGCTCCGCCTCCCGGGTTCACGCCATTCTGCCTCAGCCTCCTTGAGTAGCTGGGACTACAGGCGCCCGCCACCGCGCCCGGCTAATTTTTTGTATTTTTAGTAGAGACGGGGTTTCACCGTGGTCTCGATCTCCTGACCTTGTGATCCGCCCGCCTCGGCCTTCCAAAGTGCTGGGATTACAGGTGTGAGCCACCGCGCCCGGCGTTGCTTGCTTCTTAAATCAGGCTGAGACTCATTACCTCAAAAGCCCAGGATGCCAAACTGAAGTGTTTTCACATCCAGCTGTTGTAAATATATCCCCAACAGGTAGATTTTTTTTTTCTGCCATTTTATGTCTTCCTGCTTTGTACACCTTGGGAAACTGCACCCAACATCTGCCAGCTGTAGATAAGAAAAATCTTGTAGTTATATAAACTGCAGCCTGATGCTCTTCAGAGCCCTCTGACCCAGCAGCTTCCTACCATGCTGTGAAGTGATGTTATCTAAACACGCAGCATCTCCCCTCCTTGGGAGCGCCTTTGTCCTCCTGCATTCTGGATGGTGGTCCCCTGTGCTTCTATAAGGCCTTATCCTGTGAGAACTGCTCTTTTTGCAACCCTGTCCAAGTGGTGTCCAAATAGAAGCTTTTGTGTGCTACTGCCACCTATGGTCTTATCTTTTTCCTTGATCAGCCAAGGAAATTGGAATTCTCCAATTCATTATATAAATGTATTATGCTATGCATCCACCATTATAGTATCATACAATATAATTTCACCATTATAAAAATGTCCTGTGCTTCACCTGTTCATCTTCCCCTGAAACCTGGCCAATTACTGCTCTTTTTACTCTCTATAGGTCTGACTCAGAATGTCGTACAGTTGGATTCATACAGTATGTGCCCTTTTCAAACTGACTTATTTCACTTAGTAATATGTATTTAATCTTCCCACATGTCTTTTAATAGCTTCATAACTCATTTATTTCTATCACTGAGTAATAGTTCATTGTATGGACTTACCATAGTTTGTTTATCCATTCTCTTACTGAAGCACATATTGACTGCTTCCAATTTTAACAAGTATTAGAAGAGGTTCTTTAAGCATTTGTATGCAAGTTTTCATTGGATGTGGTTTTCAACTAATTTGGGTTTACTTAGGATCACAATTTCTAGATTCTATAGTAATCTTACATTTAGCTTTGTAAGAAATTATCAAACTGTCTTGCAAAGTTCCTACACCATTTTGCACTCCCACCAGCAATGAATGAGAGTTCTTGTTCCTCACATCCTTGTTTGTATTTTGGATTTGAGCAATTCTTATAATAGGTTTAGGTTAGTATCTCATTGTTTCAATTTGCAATTCCTAAATTATGTATGATTTTGAGCATTTTGATATCTTAATTTGTCATCTATGTATCTTCTTTGATAAAGTATCTGTTCAGAATTTTGTCTATTTTTAATTGTGTTGTTTGTTTTTCTACTGTTAATTTTTACATTCTGCACACAAGTCCTTCATAAGCTATGTCTTTTGCAATTTTTTTTCAGTCTGTAGCTTGTCTTTTTCTTCTCTTAACAAAAGCTTTTGCAGAGCAGACATTTTTAATTTTAATGAATCAAAATTTGAAAATAGTGAATTAATATTTGATCCGTTGTACCTTTTCTACACACTCTTGATCAGTTTGAAATTCAATTTACTGACTTATTTTTATGTTGTGCTTCTCAGCTGTTTCTTCTTCTCACAGTGTCCAAGTCCTATGTTTGCTTAGTCAGAGTTCTCCAGACCACACATCAAGATTATAACAACTTTTTCTATTTATTTTATATTTTGAAACTAACCTATGCAAAATGATTTCTTATATAAAAATTGAGATTAAAATCTGACATCATTTTTTTAAATACCTAGTTTTTTTTATTTATTAAGTAATCAATCTTTCTTCAGATACCCCAGGCGTTATCTTTGTCATAAACCAAATTCCTCTAAGGATTTGCATCTCCAAACTCTGTCCCATTGAACTTTCTTCTCATGGGTTAATTACAGAACTTTTATAAAAAAGATAGTATTTATATAACTAATTTAAATATCTTGTAGAGATTTTCTCTGCTAAGTGTTTTTTTAATATAATTTTTCTATAAAAAGTTTACAAACATATTTTCTTTTTTGAAGTATTTCAAAGGTATTTTTATTTTCATGATCTCAAATTGTTATATCAAGTTATGTGTGCTGTATTGTTGATTTTAACATAAAATGTTCTAATATTTCCCATTATGCCTTTGAAAGTTTTTCTTTCTTTTTCTTTATTTTCTCTAAGATTGTTGTAAACCTGAAAATTTGATAAAATACATATTATACAACCTTAAGAATATATCAATTATATGTCTAGTTAGATATAAAAACTGGTATGAAATAACAATGAAATGATTTTACCTTGCATTATTATTATTATTTTAAAATAGATATAAAGGTAAATGTGACAATTAACTTGTAATCACTCTATATGTGATATTTTGCCTGTTACATATGCATTTAAAACACTCAAAATAATCAATGTTTTAAATATGTAATTGGAGTTTAATTGATTGAGGCACTAAAATTTGCAGAGTCTGCAAAATAGATCAAGCACTGATCTTAGGAGCAGTTTAGGGAGGGTCAGAATGTTGTAGCCTCCAGCTGCATGACTCTTTAACCTTAATTTCTAATCTTGTGACTAATGTTAGTCCTACAGAGGCAATCTAGTCCCCAGGCAAGAAGGAGACCTGGTTTGAGAAAGGACTGTTATCATCTTACTTTTAAACCATAAACTATAAAGAAGTTTCTCCCAAAGTTAGCTCAGCCTACGTCCAGGAATAAACAAGAACAACTTGGGGGTTAGAAGAAAGATGGAGGCAGTTGCGTTAGATGTCTTTCACTGACTCAGTCATAATTTTGCAAAAACAGTTTCACTTTCCTCAATGAGTGGGGCAAGGGACCAAAATGGAGAGTCTGAAATGTCCCCTCTTCCCACACCTTATTGTAGTCAGGGACTAAATATCAACTTTGAGAGTTTCTGAGCCTCAACACTGAAAGAACATCTGTTACAGCCAAGTGGCATCACAAGCAGAAAACGACAAATGAAACATCCTAACCTGTGGACATTTGCAGGGGCAGGTGGTGATAGTTTAAGACATCTTGCTGGTAAAATCCAAGAAAATACAGAGATGCAATGTGTTAAGCACAGTACTTCCATAATAAGAGATTGCGAAGAATAAGAGAGGTCAAATTAAACATAGAATGTGTGAGAATTTTCCAGAATTTAAGAAAGACAAGAATCATCCAATTCAAGAAGCAGTATGAAAGAGCCAGAAAAAGACAAATGCATTCATACATGGATTCATTATAGTTAAAATGGAGTAAATTTTAAGAATTGCCTGAAAGTATGTTTAGAGTAAATGAAATAATAGAATGAAGAGGAGCAATTATTATACTGGTAGTAGTAATTTTTTTTTTTATTTTAACAGAAATGGAAACCATACAGCAACAATGGAAACCATTTTTCATATTTCTCTCTCTTTTTTTTTTTTTTTTTAAGGAGACAGAGTCTCTGTCGCCCAGGCTGGAGTGCCATGGCGAGATCTTGGCTCACTGCAACCTCTGCCTCCTGAGTTCAAGCGATTCTCCTGCCTCGGCCTCCTGAGTAGCTGGGATTAAAGGCCTGTGCCACCAAGCCAGGCTAATTTTTGTATTTTTCAGTAGAGATGGGTTTCACCATGTTGGTCATGCTGGTTTTGAACTCCTGACCTCTTGATCCACCTGCCTCAGCCTCCCAAAGTGCTGGAATTACACTGCGCCTGGCCTATATTCCTTAAAGGGAATAATTTCATGAATTTCCATTCAAACAAAGTGCAAAGTAAAGGTGTTTTCAAGGAAAAGGGAAAACAAAAGAATTTACTCTCAGTAAAGTGTGTGTGTGTGTGGGGGGGTGTGTGTCTATATGTGTGTGTGATATAATAATTCAAATGAAAATTTTGTCTCAGTCCACCTCTCACCCTTTGGTTGCTGTCTCCCTTCCCAGAACAATTCACGGTGAATAGCTTAGAGAGGCCAGTCTTGGCTGCACTGGGTGGGAAAGTTGAGCTCAGTTGCCAGTTGTCTCCACCACAAAGCGCAGAACACATGGAGATACGCTGGTTCCGGAGTCACTACACACGACCTGTTTACCTGTATAAGGAGGGTAAAGACCTGTATGGAGAAACTATCTCCAAGTATGTGGAGCGGACAGAGCTCCTGAAAGAAGCCATTGGAGAAGGTAAAGTGACCCTCAGGATCCTTAATGTCAGTGCTGATGATGACGGGCAGTACCACTGCTTCTTCAAAGACGGAGATGTCTATGAAGAGGCCATCGCAGAAGTGAAGGTCACAGGTAAGGATGGATCCCTGTGAGTGTTCTAAGCATCCAAGATTCTCAACCTGTATGAGGCTGAGTATTAGGAAAATTCTCACTATTTCTATTTTTCTCTTATATGGTCTAGTTAACAAGGTCAAATTCATGAGTTTAGTGTTTGAATTGGAAGGAGTGGAGGATCAAGAACGAGAATTGTGTCTGTGCAGACATCAGAACTATCAGTAAATACTGTCTGCTTTTTAACGTCTACATATATTGTTAGATTGCTTTAAAAATTAACAGAATCCTTTTAAAATTCATTATAATCCTTCTAGCTATTTCTGGCAACACTTTAGTAAAACTTGACTTTTGAAAGTACCTGAATCTTTACAATAGACTCCTTAATGGTAATTCTTATTCTGATTTCTCCCTGAATCAATTCACTGACTACCTAGTTACAGATTCACTTTTCTAAATGAGTTTCAAAAAGCCTTCACCCACTATCTTCAAAGTTCTACTATATATACTATATAGGTGTTATTTGCAAATACAAAGCATTTAAGCAAATCACCTCACACTTGAAGTATTCTGAATGACAGAGAAATGGAGGGGAGATGGAGGACTTGGAGCAAACCAAGGGCTTCACAAATGTGAGGACACATGTGGAGGGATACAGGGCACTCACACTTAACATCTTTACTGGATATTATGTGACACTCAATTCTATAGTCTACAGCTGAGCTATCCAATATGATATATATTAGCCACATGTGGCCATTTAAATTCATATGAATGTCCCGACCTGCAGGACAGTCGAACGGGCCCTGGAAGGGGGAGTGGGAATGGAGGAGACAAGAAAACACGAGAAATGGAGACAAGACAAATAGCCTGATCAAGTCTCGTTTATTGAATGCAGGGTCATGCCTTATATAGGCTGGCAGGGGAAGAGGTTGGGCCAGGGCGGTGACGGGGGGGGGGGGGGGGGGGGGGGGGGG
>NC_045434.1:174088519-174176142 GCF_002776525.5 Piliocolobus tephrosceles
GGGGGGGCGGTCTTCTCAAATTACAATTGCGCATGCGCCGTGGGTTTGTAATTTTCCTGGGCGCGGGATCGCACCTGCGCCGTAGGCTGCATATCTTCCTGGGCGCGGAAAAAGTCGGCGCGTGCGGGAAAGGTTTGGGCGCGTGCGGGAAAAGTTTGGGCGCGCGCGGGAAAGGTTTAGGCGCGCGGGGGAAAGGTTTTAGGCGCGTGCGGGAACAGTTTATAATGAAGAACCCGGAAATGTGCCATTTTGTCTCCGCTTTGCGGAGATCAAGCAACAGAGGTTGGCTAACTCCGGGCCTCATGGCTCCGGACATATGAAAATTAAATAAAATTAAGCATTCAGTTTTTCAGTCTCAATGGCCACATTTCAGTTGTTTAGTCATCTCATGTGGCAAGCAGCTACTGTATTAGAGGGCACACATATTTCCATCATTACAGAAAATTTTATTAGACAGAGCTACTCTAGAGTCACAGTTTAAATCTCTGTTCATTCTTTCTTTGCCCACATATTAGGCAAGACTTAGGTCCCAGGTAAATCCTGAAAATTTCTTTTTTCTTATCTATTTTCTCTAAAGCCTTATCTATTTTCTCTAAAGTGGTATATATCATATCTTGAAAACACTAATGTATTATGTATTTTTAAGTGAAACATATTGCATGTAAAAATACCTATTGTATGCAAAATACATAAAAGTTAAAGTTTTAATTAAAGTTGCAAATGTGCATTTATAATGTTTATTATTTGTAATTTGTTATGGTGGCTCAGAAGTGGCTAATGGTGAAGATAAAAGAAAAAACATTAAGCCATAAATTCTATGAGGACTGAGATCTTGATTTTTTTGTATATCATAATCCAAGGACCTAGTCGAGTTATGTGAATTTAGTTAATAGCCCACATTTTGAGTGAAAGAATAAATGAAAAAACAGGCATTTTCTCACCTCACTTACTTTGGACTACGTTGTTAATATATTTATCACAACACTTCAGTGTGGCTTATCCCTGTTCCTTTTCAAATGGCTTGTCATGACAATCAGCCCCATAGAGTTTAGCTATCAATATCGAAGGACACAGGGATGAAAGGGGGCAGGAAGTCTTTTCCCCTCTGTTCTCTGTTCTCTTCTCTTCCCCTAAATATAGTTTCTCCCTTTTTGTTTTCCAACCAGCTACAAGTTTAGAAATACAATTTCTTATTCATCCTCCGAATACCAAAGGTCTTTTAGTGGAGTGTAATTCAGAAGGTTGGTTCCCACAGCCTCAAATGGAATGGAGAGACAGCAGAGGAGAGATCATTCCACCTTCATCAAAATCCCATTCGCAGGATAGAAACAAATTGTTCAACATGAAGATGAGCCTTCTCCTTAGAGATAGCTCCCATGGCAACATCACTTGCTACCTTCGAAACCCTGTAACTGGTCAAGAGGAAAGGGCAAGCATTGTCTTATCAGGTGTGATCTGAGTGTTTGTTCTTCACATGATGGCCATTGCCATAAAATTTGTAAATTAAAGAGGAAAAAATCATATGCATACTTTCTTCCCTTGGTTTCCAAGACATTACTTTCTCTTGGTTTTATTAATTGTCTTCTTGCTTGTTTTGTTTCTTATCCTTTTTGTTACAGTCTTTTTCTTTTCACTCTGTCTTCTTGCTATTCAGGTTCCCAGGACACAGTTTTTGTTTTGTTTTTTAACTTCTATTTTAAGTTTAGGGGTACATGTTGAGGTTTGTTATATAGGTAAACTTATGCCATGGAGGTTTGTCATACAGGTTATTTTGTCACCCAAGCATTAAGCCTAGTGCCCATTAATTATTTTTCTTATTCTCTCACTCTTCCCACCTTCCACTCTCCAACAGGCCCCAGTGTGTGTTGTTCCCCTCTACGTGTCCCTGTGTTCTTATCATTTAGCTCCCACTTATAAGTGAGAACATGCAATATTTGGTTTTCTGTTTCCCAGATTTAGTTTTTTGAGCCTTTCCTCTGATGTGAGCCTTTCCTCATTCTGTCTCAAGACTTGGAATACCATCAATGTGACTGTGGCTCCTCCAATAGTATCTCCTGCCCAGACCTCTCTCCAAACTCTGTTTTCATCTTCAAACTCAACATCTCCACATAGAAGTCTAATAAATATCCTGAACCAAACACATCATAAAATTAACTCCTGATTACCTGCCAATTTGCTTAATTAATGTCTTTCCAGTCACAGTTTTTGTTTTTTTGAGACAGAGTCTCGCTCTGTCACCCAAGCTGGAGTGCAATGGCACGATCTTGGCTCACTGCAACCTCAACTTCCTGGGTTCAAGCGATTCTTCTGCCTCAGCCTCCTGAGTAGCTGGGATTACAGGTGTGTGCCACCACGCCTGGCTCATTTTTGTATTTTCAGTAGAGATGGGGTTTCACCATTTTGATCAGGCTGGTCTCCAACTCCTGACCTCGTGATCAGCCCCCCTCAGCCTCCCAAAGTGCAGGAATTACAGGTATGAGCCACCATGCCTGACCAGACCAATCACACCTTATATTTTCAGTTTCTCAGAACAAAATTATTGAATTCATCCTTGACACCAATTTTTCTCTCATATTCTGCATCACATCTAACAAGAAATATTGTTAGCTCTACCTTTAAAATATATCCAGCATCTCATCACTTCTCACCAACTTACTACTGCTATCCAAGTCTGAGACACCATCACCCATGGTCTAAACTTTGGTAAGAGCATCCTAAATGTCCTCTTATTTCTACTCTTGTCTACTGTGGTACATCCTCATCATATAAATAGAAACCCTCTGTTCAAGACCCTGCAATTTCTCCCCCTTGTTTTCACAGTAAAATGCCCTTCAATGTCCTGCATTATCTCTGCCCCATTACCCATCTGACCTCATATCCTAACACTCTCCTTTGTCCACTCTACTCTAGTCACACAGACCTCCTTCCTGTTCCCAAACCGGCCAGACATGCTCCTGCCTTGGAGGCTTAGCTCTAGTTGGTCCCTCTTCCTAGAATGCTTTAACTTCCCCTATGTCCTTCCAGTCTCTGCTCAATTCAACTTCCCTAATATAGAGTAACTTGACAAACCAGCTTGAAAAAAGTGCCACCTGCCCCCAAATTACTTGATTCTTTCTCTCCTTACCTTACTTAATTTTTCTTTTTTCCATATTATTTTCACCATTTAGCCCACCATACAACTTATTTATTATGTTTTTTGTCACTTATCTGTCTCCCTCTAAAATCTGAAGATAGAAATCTTTGTTGGTTTTATACACTGATACACTCCAAGTGCTTCAAATATTGCACAGCACATAGCAGGAATGCAATAAATAATTGATACTTAAATGACTGAAATACAGTGTCTTGTAAACTGTCAAGTAAATATGAATGTGCTAGTGTTTGTGTATGTCCATGAAATTAATGTGAGAGCCACATGCTGAGGGGGATATTATCACTTACAGGAATGACTCCCCTAACAATTTTAGCAATTTACTACATTCAAACATTTTTGCATTTATTTTCTCGTTTGATTTTCTAGGAAAAAAGCTTCATATTATGGTTGTGTCAGAAACAGCAATACAAACAGTTACAGGGGATAAAGGAGGACTAAACTACATACCTTCCTTCCCCCCAGTTCATAGCAGGATATATATGAATAAAACAAAGAAAGAAAAAGTAAGGGCCAAGGGAAGTCCTGCTGATTTATTTACAACTTTAGTGAAAAATGTTTTTTTAAAGTATCTGCACTTAAAAAATGATGATTTAAAAGAATTATAATGAGCACAAACTTTGAACATGAGTTACAGTCCTGGGAATAGAGATATCTCAGGGAGATTTTATCTCTATCCACTAAATGTCAGAAAGCACAGAAGAGGCCAGGTGCCATGGTTCGTGCCTGTAATCCCAGCACTTTGAAAGGTCTAGCAGGTAGGATACCTTGAGCTCAGGAGTTTGCAACCAGCCTAGGCAACGTAGCAAGGCTTTGTCTCTACGAGAAATTAAAAAGTAAAAAATTAGTTGGGCATGATGGCATGTGCCTGTAGTCTCAGATACTCAGGAGGCTGATGTGAGAGGATCATTTGAGCCAGGGAGGTTGAGGATGCAATGAGCAGTGATTGCGACACTGCGATCCAGCTTTGGCGATATAGTGAGATTCTGTCACAAACAAACAAAAAACATGGAACAGCAGCCTTCACTCACCTGTCCTCCATCTTCAAACTAACTCACATTCAGCTCTGCCCTACTCCAGATCCTATCCCATTTTTCACATGTTCAATTATAATTCCCAAATTGGACTTGGTTTATATTCAAAGGTGATAGGTATTAAATAGAAACATGCTTTGGATGAATCATCATTTCTAGTTTGGTGGGTTCAAGTTTCCTAAGTGGTAAGATTTGTGACTCCCTATTTCAGATAAACTATTTCCATGGGATTCTGTCTGGATACTGATTCTAGTTGCAATCTTGGTTGTTCTGCTATTCTTCATTATGATGTCCAGTGTTGAGCTACAGCAAAGAGAGCAACGTAAGTTGGCTTAAAGGATGAGAGATGCTAATGGGGGTGGGAAAGCTAAAGCTGCATGACCCATAATTCTCAGGTCTGCCTGTCTCAGGAAGTTCTGAACTCTGGGATGTATGTTATACATGTGCTCTCCACCCATTCCTTGATCCTATGTACTGTTCTCTTTTGCTGCTGGAGCTGTTGACAATGCTGTTATCTGAAAGTGTGATATTTTTGTATCTCAACCAAGTTGAAACCCATTTTCCTTATGGTGACAGATTTTCAAACAGCCTGGGAAAGCTTTTTAGCATTTAACACCTAACAAAATTTGCACGTATTTCTCACTTGATTTCTTAAAGGGGCCAATGACCCTTCAGGGCATAAAATAAAGTTTTAACTGCACAGCATCAGGAAAATATACCACATAGGGAGAGTTACACTAGCTGCAACACCAGGTGGTTTACTTTTCCTGAAACAAAATGTTTTCATTCATTGTCAACTACGGTGTTGGGGGCGGCGATTGGGAGAACTTGCAAGATAAGCAAGAAAATTTAAGAGAAAAAAAACAGCTGTTCATGATTTGGGGTTACGCTTAATTTAAGAAGCTTCAGATTCACAGATCTCTTCCAGCAGCGCTCTGTGTTTGAAGAGTAGAGTCTCCTGTGGCCTCCTCCTGCTTTTCACCAGGCCCCTGGTCCTCTTCCCACCATGGGTAGTTCTGCTGTCAGTGAAGGATTTGAGTCTTGGTCCTGCTGCACGTCTCTCCACTTCTTGGATTTTCCCTTTACATTTCCAGCTGCTCTTCTGGCCTGAACTCTGTTATATGACCCTCAGAACTGCCATTTTCCACCACTGTGGTTGGGGAAGACACCACTCCACCAGAAAGCCACCAGTTCCCAACATTCACCCCTGCTAGCTGCTGTTCTGCAAAATAAACTGTATTGTAGCTTCTATCGGCTTATTTACACTATCCAAGTTTTTAGAGATTTGTTTTTTCTAATATTTCTACTTCAATACATTTTTTAATGCTTTTCCTTGTTTAATACTGACCTGCTTCTGTGTATCTTACAGTTTATTGAACATTCTAAGGTCACATGTGTAACAACTGACATTTCCCAGATAGCTCTTCAGAGATTAGTAGTCAGGAGCATCTCTAAATTGACCTTTGCCAAACTGAGTGTGCCCAGTTATCCAACTGTTTCTCATGGGCATAATTTGAGTTTCTGAAAATCTCTTCAACTTTATTTAAAAGGTGTTGGTGAATCAGTTGGAATAAATCATTTTTAAGGATGCAGAATTCGTTTTATAATAGCAATTATTACATCATCATTAGAGGCTAACATTAGTTGTATTTTTACTACTGAAAAACTCCACACCAACAGATTTACAGAAATTAGTACATTTCACTTCCATAATACACTTTGAATTAAATTTTATTATGCCTCTAATTTCTATATTATGAAAATAAACACACCGAAGCTAACTATTGCACCTAAAATCACACAGCTTGTAATGGTAGGAAACAAGATCGATTATAAGCCACATGGACACTTGTATTCCATATCTTGACCACTAAATTCCAGTGTGCCTGTAACACTCCAGTGGTGGAATGGCATCACCTGTGGTAGTAAGCACCACATCATAGACTATTTTATGGACAGACTAGATAGCCAAATGATGTTGCTGTTACATGTGCTAAAGAAGATTTTTAATATTATTTTGTTGAAAACACTTTTACTTTTACTCATGAGATTCATATATCCAAAGCTCATATGATCCTTTAGGCAGTTCACAGGTCTCCAGAGCTATTGTACTCCCAGCCTCATTCAAGCCCAGGTAAAATGATAACAATCGGAGCGTAACTCCAGCTAGTGCTCTAATGAAGCCCATTGATTGATGGACTAGATGGAGAGAAAGAAGGGTTTGTTTTCCTCCAGACCTGTTTAGCCTCAACCCAAACCTGTCCCATCTTAGAAACAGCCGTTCTTCTTGTCTCTGTCACTCACAGCTCTCTGATCTTTAGACCTAAGCCTTAGTCCAAATCTAAATGAATTCAGGGGGGTGGCATCAAAATACACCTCTTGATTTCTTGACACATTGTGCTCCAATATAAAGTGCCTCCATGCCAATTACTAATAATTACAATATCTCTTCTTTTTCAGGTAGGTGCTGTGACTGGAATTCTCCCTGCCTGATAGGCATTGGGATAGTCTTCTCTTCAGTGTGTGTAATCACTGGACTCACTATTACTTTGCATCACAGAAACAGAGGTACGTGGATTAAAAGGATGGGAACTTGCTGAAAGTATCTCCTTTTCTACATGTCCATTCTCTGGCAAGACATTAAGCTAAAGAGCAATGATACTTGTTTGAACTACTGGAACACTACATACTTGGACCTCATGTCCTGGGATTTGGAATCCAACCTCCTAAAGTTTGTGAGCTTAATGCTACAAACTCCTGATACTTCTGCTCCTAGGAAAAGAAAATATTTCTTTTAGTTGATAGCTTTATTTTTGTCAAACATCGGACATCACATGATCAAATAAATTATGCTGATTTTTACCATACTTTTAGTCTAGAAGGGATAATAATTCAGTATATCGTAAACATTTTAGGTCATAAGTATTTTTTCAGATATCCAATGTAAATCAAAAGGCACTCTTCTCAAAATTATTCACATGTTGACACACAGTTTGCTAAATTTCATGGTCTGCATCGACACCTGAAACTGATTCTTTTCCTTTTTGGTAAAATGGAAACGGTAATTTTGAAAATGTTGTGATAGCTGAACTCAACATCGTTGACATGTGCCCTCAGCTTTATCTTTGAAGTCCCTGTGGAAATGACATATGCAAGGCAATAATCAGTCAAAGTCATTCTTCTTCATAAGCTGGAGCTATAGCCAAAAATCACAAGTTATAAAGTAGGGCTGGACTCTTCAGAGGATTTTTTTCAATAATTTACTCCTGTGAAATGAAGACACAAATGGCCTTAAACCAAATTAAGGTTAAAGTGTTTTTTGTATTTTACTCCAAAAATGTCCATACCTCAGCCAGTGAATAATGACTGTAGACTAAATAGCACATCCACCTTTACCAGAAGAAAAGGAGCAAAGTGATTTGATATTAGTTAATATATATTACATGCTTATTACATGTGCTAAGAATTTTATACAGATTAGTATATTCAATCTTTAGTGAAAGAGATATTACAGGTGACACATTCTGGTACAGAAGGAAGCTAAATATCTAATCCAAGATGACCTAGCTAAATAATGGCAGAGCCAGGATCCCAACTCGGGCACTTGCATGCCTTCACCGTGTGTTTCAAAAATATTAGTATACTGTTTTAAGGGAAAACAGAAAGGAAAAAATATTGTAAATGCATCATGAAATTGAGAGGTAATGTATTCTAGATTCAAGTCATTGTCAATATATGTTTTAAAGATATTTTCTTCCACTCTGTGGGATACATTCTCCCACAAAGTATTTTCAAAAACAGAAAATTTTATTATTTATTTTGGTAAAATCTACATAACATAAAATGTACTGTTTTAACCACTTTTAAGTGTACAGTTTGGACGCATTGAGTACATTCACATTGTTTTGCACCCATCACCACAATTCACCTGAGCTTTTTCATCTTCCCAAACTGAAATTCTGTACACATCAAACAATAATTCCCTATTTGCCCCTCTGTCAAAGCCCTGGCAACCCACATTCTACTTTTGGTCTCTATGATTTTCAGTACTCAAAGTTTCTCATATAAGTGGAATTATAGAAATATTTGTCTTTTTATAACAGACTTGTTTCACTTAGTATAATGTCCTCAATGCTCATCCATACTATAGCACATTGAAGAATTCCATTCCTTTTTAGACTAATATTCCATTTTATGAATATAGCACATTTTGCTTCTCCACTTATCCATCAATTGGCATTTGTGTTGCTTTCATATCTTGGCTATTGTGTATAATCCTACTATAAATAGGATGGTACAAATATCTCCACAAGCCCTTCCTTTTAATTCCTTTTGCGTGTATACCCAAAGTGGAACAGATGGATCATGTGGTAATCCTATTTTTATTTTTTTGAGGAACCACCATATGGTTTTCCCCAGTGGCTGTACCCTTTTACATTCCTACTAAAAGTGCATGAGGGTTTTAATTTCGTTACGTATTTGCCAGCACTTGCATGTATGTATGTATGTGTATATATATTATATTGTATAGAGATAATTGGCCGGGTGCGGTGGCTCAAGCCTGTAATCCCAGCACTTTGGGAGGCCGAGACGGGTGGATCACGAGATCAGGAGATCGAGACCATCCTGGCTAACACGGTGAAACCCCGTCTCTACTAAAAAAATACAAAAAAACTAGCTGGGTGAGGTGGCGGGCGCCTGTAGTCCCAGCTACTCGGGAGGCTGAGGCAGGAGAATGGCGTAAACCTGGGAGGCGGAGCTTGTAGTGAGCTGAGATCCGGCCACTGCACTCCAGCCTGGGCAACAAAGCAAGACTCCGTCTCAAAAAAAAAAAAAAAAAAAAAAAAAAAAAAATTCTAAAAGAAAACACAGGGGAAACACTTGACAATAGTCTAAGCAAATATTTTATGACTTTGACCTCAAAAGCACAGACAACTAAAATAGAAATAGGCAAATGGGAATATATTAAACTAAAAATCTCCCATGCCACAAAATAAATAATCAACAGAAGAAAGAAAGAACCTGTTAAATGGGAGAAAATATTTGCCAACTATTCATCCAACAAGAGACTAATCCAGGATATACAAGAAACTGAAGCAACACATCAATTTTATTATTATTATTTCACTAAAAAGTGGGAAAAGTCATGGCTAGACAATTCTCTTTTCTTTCCCCCAGGTTACATTTTATGTTAGATTTGGGAGTACATGCAAAGGTCTCTTACACGGATAAACACATGTCACAGAGGTTTATTGTACATATATCATCATCCAGATATTAATGCCAGTACCTAATATATTTTCTGCTCCTCTTCCTCCTCCCACCCTCCACACTCAAGTAGACCCCAGTATCTGTCGTTTCCTTCTTTGTGTTCATAAGTTCTTATCACATAGCTCCCAATTTATAAATGAAAACATGTGGTATTTGATTTTCTGTTCCTCCATTAGTTTACTAAGGATAATGGCCTCAAGCTCAATTCATGTTCCTGCAAAGGACATAATCTCATTCATTTTTATGGCTGCACAGTATTCCATGATGTATATATACGACATTTTCTTTATCCAATCTGTCATTGATGGGCATTTAGGTTAATTCCATGTCTTTCCTATTGTGAATGTGCAGAGACACATTCCTCTGCATGTGTCTTTATGGTAGAGTGATTTATATTCCTCTGGGTATATACCCAGTAATGGGATTTCTGAGTCTAACGGTAGTTCTTTTTTTTAGCTCTTTGAGGAATCACTGTACTGCTTTCCACAATGCTTGAACTAATTTACACTCCCGTCACTCCCACCAACAGTGTGTAAATGTTCCCTTTTCTCCACAACCTTGCCAGCATCTATTATTTTTTGGCTTTTTTATTATAGCCATTCTCTGGCTGGTGTGAGATGGTATCTCATTGTGATTTTGACTTGCATTTCTCTAAAAACTTAGTGATATTGAGCCTTTTTTTCATATGCTTGTTAGCTACATGTATGCTTCTTTTGAGAAGTAATGTCCTTTCCTGCTTTTTAATGAGCTGTTTGTTTTTCTCTTGTAAATGTGTTTAAGCTCCTTACAGATACTGGATAGTAGACCTTTGTCAGATGCATGGTTTGCAAATATTTTCTTTCATTCTGTAAGTTGTCTTTTCACTCTGTTGATAGTTTCTTTTGCTGTGCAGGAGCTCCTAAGTTTAATTAAAACCTACTTGTCAATTATTGCTTTTGTTGCAATTGCTTTTGGTGTCTTTGTCATGAAATCTTTGCCTTCTCCAGTGTCCAAGATGGTAGTGCCTAGGTTGTCTTCTGGGGTTTTTATAATTTTTGGTTTTACATTTAAGTCTTTAATCTGTCTTAAGTTGATGTTTGTATATGACATAAAGAAGGGGTCCAGCTTCAGTCTTCTGCATATGGCTAGCCAGTTAGTCTAGCACCATTTATTGAATAAGGATTCTTTTCCTCATTGCTTGTTTTTATCAGTTTTGAAGTTTGAAGTTTTATCAGTTTGAAGATCAGATGATCATAGATGTGTGGCATTATTTCTGGGCTATATTTCTGTTCTATTGGTCTATGTACCTGTTTTTATAGCAGTACTATGTTGTTTTGATTACTGTAGCCTTATAGTACAGTTTGATGTCAGGTAATATAATGCCTCCAGTTTTGTTCTTGTTACTTAGGATTGCCTTTGCCAATGGGCTTTTTTTCTGTTCCACATGGATTTAAAAATATTTTTTTCTTGCTCTGTGAAGAATAATGATGGTATTTTGATGGAAATTGCATTGAATCTATAAATTGCATTGGGCAGTATAGCTATTTTAATGTTATGGATTCTTCCTATCCATGAGCATGGGATTTTAAAATTTGTGTCTTCTCTGATTTCTCTGAGCAGTTTTTTGTTTCTTTGTTTTTTTTTTGTATTTCTCATTGTAGAAATCTTTCATCCCCCCTGGTTAGCTATGTTTCTAAGTACTTTATTCTTTTTGTGGCAATTGTGAATGGGATTGCTTTTCTGATTTGGCTCTTGGTTTGGCTGTTGTTGGTGTAGAGGAATGCTAGTGATTGTTGTACATTGATTTCATATCCTGTAACTTTGTTGAAGTTGTTTTTCAGCTGAAAAAGCTTTTGGGCCAAGATTGTGGGGTTTTCTAGATATAGAATAATGTCATCTGCAAACTTCCTCTCTTTCTATATGGATGTGCTTTAGTTATTTCTCTTGCCTGGTTGCTCTGACTGGGGCTTCCAATACCATGCTGAACAGAAATGGTGAGAGAGAGCATCCTTACTTGTCCCAGTTTTCAAGGGGAATGTTTCTAGCTTTTGCTTATTCAGTATAACGTTGGCTGTGGGTTTGTCATAGATGGCTCTTATTATTTTGAGGTGTACTTCTTCAATACCTAGTTTATTGAGAGTTTTTAAAATAATGTGTTGAATTTTACTGAAAGCCTTTTCTACATCTGTTGAGATAATCATGTGGTTTTTGTCTTTAGCTCTGTTTATGTGATAAATCATTTATTGATTTGTGTATGTTGAAACAATATTACATTCCAGGAGAAAAGCCTACTTGATCATGGTGGATAAGCTTTTTGATGTGCTGCTGTATCTGATTTGAAGTATTTTCTTGAGAATTTTTGACTCAATGTTAAGGAAGGATATTGGCCTGATCTGTTTTGTTGTTGTTGTGTCTCTGTCAGGTTTTAGTATCAAGATGATGCTGTCATTATAAAATGAGTTGGGGAGAGATCCCTCCTCCTCAAGTTTTGGAATTGTTTCTGTAGGAATGCTGCCAAGTATTTTTTGTACAGCTGATAGAATTTGCTTGTGAATCCATTGGGCCCTGAGCTGTTTTTGGTTGGTAGGCTATTTATTACTGATTCAATTCTGGAGTTTGTTATTGGTCTGTTCAGGGAATCAATTTCTTTCTGGCTAAGTCTTGGGTGGGTGTATGTGTCCAGAAATTTATTCATCTCTTCTAGGTTTTCTAGTTTGTAGAGGTGTTCATAGTAATTTCTGATGGTGGTTTTTATTTCTGTGGGGTCGGTAGTAACATTCCCTTAATCATTTTTAATTGAATTTATTTGGATCGTCTCTATTTTCTTTATTACTCTAGATGGTTGTGGCCTACTTTGTTACTTTAAAAAAAAAACTTCTAATTTATTGATATTTACAATGTTTTTTGGGTTTAAATTTCCTTCAGTTCAGCTCTGATTTTTGTAATTTCTCATCTTCTGCTGACTTTGGGGTTGATTTGCTCTCGCTTCTCTAATCCTTTCAGTTGTAAAGTTAAGTCGTCAATTTTATATCCTTCTAACTTTCTGATGTGGGCGTTTAGTGCTATGAATTTCCCTGTGAACACTGCCTTAGCTGTGTCCCAGCGATTTTGGTATGTTATATCTCTTTTCTGATTCTTTCTGCTTGATTTCTTAATTTCATTATTTACCCAAAAGTTATTCAAGAGCATGTTATTTAATTTCTATGTAATTGCATCATTTTGAGCAATTTTCATTGTCCTGACTTCTATTTCTATTGTGTTGTGATCTGAGACTGTTTTTGGTATACTTTTTTTTTCTACATTTGTTGAGGACTGTTTTATGTCCAATTATGTGGTGAGTTTTAAAGGATGTGCCATTTGGTGATGAGAAAAATATATATTCTGCTGTTTTTTAGGGGAGAATTTTGTAAAAGTCCATCAGATCCATTTGGTTCAATGTTGAGTTTAGGTCCTGAATATCCCTGTTAATTTTCTGCCTTGATGATCTAATACTTCAGTGAACTATTGGAGTCTCCCACTATTATTGCGTGGCAGCCTATGTCTTTTTTTAAGTCTGTTGGAACTTTTAAGTCTGTTAGAATTCTATTTCTGTCATCCTAGCCAGTTCAGCCTGGTGGAGAACTCTTGATGGAGACCTGGCGTGGTCATTTGGAGGGCATGCAACACTCTGGACATTTGAGTTACTGGAGTACTTGTGTTGGTTCTTTCTCACTCTGTGTGTGGGTGTTCCTTTGACTGCAGTGTAGATTGAGTAGAGTCAATAGACTTCTTTTCTGGATGTTTTCCCTTGACCAAGGCTTTATGCAGGGTTTTTATTTGAAACTGACTTATTGCCCCTTGTTTCAGAGCAGGAGAATGTTAGTCAAGTATTTTTGATGTTGAAACTTTAGAGTGTGATCCAACAGGTGGCACTTAGGCTTCCTGGTCAGCTGGTAGACTCTTTCTTGGCTATGTGGCTCCCCCATGTTTCTTCACAGTTGTAGCCATGTTTTCTCTCAATGCTCTGAAAATATGGTTTCCTCTCATCGCTGATGGCTGGCTGTAGATCATAACTTGCAACTCCTGGACTGCCCACTGCAACTCTGGAATGATCTCAGTGTGTATGTTCTTTCCCCAACTTGGAGGCAGCAGAGGAAGGATTCTTAGTGATTGCAGCCAAGAGTTGTTTGCTTCTCTCCTGGGGGCTCCACCCCAGAGATATCCAGGTTAGCAAGTGTTCAGTGCAATCAGCCCAGGATGGAGGGTCTGTGCTGTGAACCCAAGCCAGGGGTTCCCTGTCTGGTGACGAGCAGTGGGGAGTGTGTGGGACCCATGAGAGACTGACTGGCCTCCTCTCCTTGGGTCGACTGCTGCTTGTTGGAAGTGTGGATAAGCACTTAAGTTCTTTGATCCTTTATTAGTGTAATGGTAGCAAGGGCAGTTTCCCTGCAGCAGCAATGGCAGAGACACTTCCAGTTGCCCTTGGAGGCTCTGTCTAGGGAGTTGTCAAGTTGTTACTGGCTTAATATCTTGGTGGGGAGTGGCTGGAGGTTCAGGCCTGGAGGACCTGCCCAGTGAGCAGATATGGGAACAGGCACTCATGTAACATTCTGGCCATTTTTTCATAGGGCTACTGCAGTATGCTTGTGGCGCATTCCAGTGTCTTGTAACCTCAGATTTTCCAGTGCCTGGAGGTATCACCAGTAAAGGCTGATGACCTGTCCCTCCTGCTGGGAGCTCCTTCCTAGGGAGGTGCAATGCCACTACCAGTCGCTGGTTGGAATTCCAAGCCAGTGGGTCTTATCTTGTGAGGTGCCATGGAAATGGGGCCTGCAGTCTTCATTTCTGAGTCCCCTGGATTCAGCTTCTTTCCTAGGGTTGTGTTCAGGGATCTAACCTCCCACTTTACTGGAGCTACAACTACTTGTGTGGGAATGTCCACATATCTAAGGTTCCAGGGTTTCCACACATGCCTGAGTTGTTGCTCTGCCAAAATTCCATATGGTGCTGTCTGTCAGACAGAAAGCCTTGGTGGAGTGGATTCACCAGATCTCCTGACCTGAGGGTTGCAGAGACACATGGGAGAAGCATGGTTTCCCAGGGTCACACACTCACAGCTTTTCTAGGCAGGGGAGGTTCCCATGACTCTGTGTTGCTCCTGGGTGGGCTGTTTTCCTGTCTTGCTTTTCTTCACTCTGGGGGTCATGTTGTTTCCTTGATTATTCCCAGTGTGTGTGCCTGGATGTTTCAGTTAAAAGGTGTTGTATTTAACGACTCCTTCATTCCTCTCCATGAGAACCATGCACACTAGCTGCTTCTAGTCAGCCATCTTGGCCACTCATTTGGATGATTCACAAAAGAAGACACACTAATATATTTTTTCATTGTAATTTTGGCTAGTGAGGGTCTCCTAAAATTTCATCTGAATTTTAAAATGGGTTTGTTTATTTTGGTGAAAAAGTTCCATTGCATTTTGATAGGGATTGCATTAAATCTATAGATCAAAGAAATAGAGAAAATAAAAGGGGTACAGAGTTCTGGCCTTTTAAATTGTCTGAATGTCACCTCAGGTAGAAAGGGAAGGTCTTGCAACAGCAGAGGAGATGCAACAACAATGGTTCCCCTTTCTGTATCTGCACCTTTTGATCAGAAGCAACAATGAGTGATCAGACAACACATCGTCAGTATTTAGAGGAAAAAGTTATTTTTGTTCCCCGTGGCTGTTGCAATCTATGTGCAGGCTGCTCCAGGAGCACATGCACAACTGTCTGCTGTGGGGCTAGGGGTAGGGAATGTGTGTTTGCCACTGTGCTAAAAGCTGAAATTGACTGCAGTTAACTACAGTTTAGCATCCAAAACATCCCCCCGTAGTTGCAAACTTTCAATAGACTCCAGAGATTCAAAAGTTACATCAGACAGATTCTGCTGGTGTAATTGTTATTTACATGAGAAGGCAGATTGTTGGTTCCTTCTACTCTATCATCTTTCCAGAATGTCCTATATTACCTTTTAAAATGTTCTTTACACTATAGTCAGAATAAGCCTCTATGTGTCTATAGGATCTTGATAATCTGTTCAAAATACTTCAATGAACTTCTATTTATCACTTCTTAAGCTGGTTTTCAAATCCCTAAATGGTCTGATCCTGATTATTTCTTACTTATACATTGGATAAATAATTCTGGCCATAAATTTTATGAAAATAAAAACCTTAGACAAATTAAACAGAGTTTAATTGAGTAAAGAATAATTAATCAGACAGCCTTCCAACCGTAATAGGTTCAGAGACACTCCAGTGCTGCTGTTACTGGTGGACGGTATTGACTATGGTCATTCAGGTTCTTGACATATTGAACAAGGAATTGGACAAAACACAGAAACAAAGCAATGAAAGAACAATGTCATGCGTGCACAGATTTACTGAAGCAAAAGTACAAGCCATGGAGTGGGAGCAGACTTGAGCAAGAGGCTCAAGAGCCCCAATTGCAATGTTCCTTGGGTTTTGTTTGTTTGTTTGTTTGTTTTGAGACAGAGTCTTGCTCTGTTGCCGAGGCTGGAGTGTAGTGGCATGAACTTTGCTTACTTCAAGTTCCGCTTCCCAGGTTCACGCCATCCTCCTGCCTCAGCCTCCTGAGTAGCTGGGACTACAGGCACCCACTACCTCACCTGGCTAATTTTTTCTATTTTTTAGTAGAGACGGGGTTTCACCGTGTGAGTCAGGATGGTCTTGATCTCCTGACCTTGTGATCCACCCGCCTCAGCCTCCCAAAGTTCTGGGATTACAGGTGTGAGCCACTGCACCTGGCCGGGTTTTTATTAAGCTAGAAGAATTTGGTAACACCCTTAGGTACCTTTTAGAGGCTTCCATTGATTACACCTTATGCAAATGAAGGATTGGTCTATAGCCAATCAGAGGCTGAAATGAGGGCTTGACCCATGGTCAGTAAAAGGCTGAAATTTTTCTTCTGGTTTAATTCAAGGAAGTCAGCCATGGGTTTGCCTTAGGTTCCCTGTCTCCAGACCCTATTCTATCACATTTCCCCCTAAGAGATGTGAGCTCCATACATCTTTATGGGAGGCAGAGTTAACCCCACATCAAGTGGGGGTTATTCTCTGCCTCCCTTGTTGCTTCATAAAGTGGTTTTGCTATAAGCCCCAAATTTTGAACCTATATCATAGTCTTTATACATCAAAGAGAAAGTTCTAAAACCAACTCAAACTACTGATTCAATTGACTCACCTGGAAGCAAACAATGCTCAAACATTTCCACTCTCATCCACCTCTCCAAAAAAAATATACAATGTACTGTTTCTGTTTAGATCTTATAAAAATAAGTCTTGGGCAACCCCCTTTGGGTCCCCTCCCTTTGTGTGGGAGCTCTGTTTTCACTCTATTAAATCTTGCAGCTGCACTCTTCTGGTCCGGGTCTGTTACGGCTGGAGCTGAGCTTTCACTCGCCACCCACCACTGCTGTTTGCCGGCATTGCAGACCCGCTGCTGACTTCCATCCCTCCGGATCTGGCAAGGTGTCCGCTGTGCTCCTGATCCAGCATGGCGCCCATTGCCACTCCCCATCAGGCTAAAGGCTTGCCATTGTTCCTGCATAGCTAAGTGTCCAGGTTCATCCTAATGGAGCTGAACACTAGTCACTGGGTTCCACGGTTCTCTTCCATGACCCACGGCTTCTAATAGAGCTATAACATTCACCGCATGGCCCAAGATTCCATTCCTTGGAATCCGTGAGGCCAAGAACCCTAGGTCAGAGAACACGAGGCTTGCCACCACCCGAAAGTGGCCTGCCACCATCATGGAAGTGGCCTGCCACCATCTTGGGAGCTCTTGGAGCAAGGACCCCCCCAGTAACATTTTTTGCAACCATGAAGGGGTCTCCAAAGTGGTCAGTAATACTGAACCACTTTCACTTGCTATTCTGTCCTATCTTTCCTTAGAATTGGAGGAAAATACCGGGCACCTGTCAGCCAGTTAAAAATGATCAGTGGGGTGCCGGACTTAAGACTCAGGTGTGAGGCTATCTGGGGAAGGGCTTTCTAGCAAACCCCAACCCTTCTGGGTTGGGGAAGTTGGTCTGCCTGGAGCCAGTTTCCACTTTCAATTTTCTTGGGGAAGCCGAGGGCCAACTAGAAGCAGCAAGCTGTCCTCCTGAACTCCCAGCATTAGCTGGTTGAGATCATGGCCCAGCCAGGAGTCTCTACTCAACAGTCGCCCATGCATGCACCCCTACCTTTCCTTCTGACCCATACCTCCTGGGTCCTGACCATGACCTTCTTAAAAGTGTAGCCACAAAATTCTCCTTACCTCTGAATGTACTTCCTCTGATCCCTGACTCCTAGGTACCAATGGTTCAGATTTTCATTTCCTCTAGCAAGTTGTATCTCCAAAGGGATCTAAGGAAGCTCTATGCTGCATCCTTAGGCATCTAGCCTATAAACCCAGGGAGTCTTATCTCTGGTGTCTCTCCCAACTTAGGTATACAGCTCTCGACATGGGCACTTATGTGGGACCCATTCCCCACCATCCTTGCCAGGGCCCCATTTGTAATGGCTAAGAGAAGGGTAAAGAGAGAGAGAGAGGGAGAGAAAGAGGAGAGACAGACAGAGGTGAGAGAGAGGAGGAGGAGAGACACAGATGGAAGAGAGAGAGGACAGAGAGAGGAGAGAGATAGAGGAGAGAAAGAGAGACAGAGAGAAAGAGAGAGAGAGAAAGAGGGAGTCAAAGAGAAAAAGAAAGAAAGATAGAAATAGTAAAAAACAAAACAAAACAAACAAAAAAACTATTGTGTCCTATTCCTTTAAAAGCCAGGGTAAATTTAAAACCTGTAATTGATAATTGAAGGTCTTCTCCGTGACCCTATAACACTCCAATATTACCTTATCGGTGTAAACAAGGGCGTAGCCTGAAAACATTGAGACCATTGACAACCCATAGCTTTCCTATCAAAAATCCTTAACCCAGTAACCCGCGGATGCATTCAATCTGTAGCAGCAACTGCTTTGCTAACAAAAGAAAGTAGAAAAGCAACTTTTAGAGGAAACCTCATTGTGAGCACACCTCATCAGTTCAGAATTATTGTAAGTCAAAAAAGCAAAAAGGTAGCTTACTAACTCAAAAATCTTAAAGTATGGGGCTATTGTTAGAAAAAGGTAATTTAACACTAACCACTGATAATTCCCTAGGGGATTTAAATCTTAATTACCATACAAAGGTCCGACCAGACCTAGAAGGAACTCCCTTCAAGACAGGACAATGGATGGTTCCTCCCAGGTGATTGAGGAAAAAACCACAAGGGGTATTCAGTAATTGATAGAGAGACTCTTGTGGAAGCAGAGTTAGAAAAATTGCCTAATAATTGGTCTCCTCAAACGTGCAAGCTGTTTGCACTCAGCTAAGCCTTAAAGCACTTACAGAATCAAAACGGACTATCTCAATCCTGACTGAAAATGTTACCTATACCCTCTCTGAAATGAATTTGCATAAGAACTGTTGTTTATGGGAATGCATCTTGATGGGGCAGCTGGGTTGTTATGAAATACTCAGGAACCCAGCCCAGCTCTAGGACTCACCACTAAGCACAAATGCAATGTCAGGCATGCTGGTAAAGGACCGCTAGAATCCAGCAGCCCGGACCACTTTCTTTGTGGTCAAGAAAGGCGGGAAAACAGGTGCAGGACTGCTGCATCCGTCAGTGTAACTAATCCAATAAGCAGAGGTTCATGGGTGGTTACAGACCCTGGAAAGGAATAAGCATTAGGACCATGGAGGATGCCCTGTGACTAATGCTCATCGGAAAATGACTAGGGGTGCTGGCATCCCTGTGTTCCTTTTTCAGATGGGAAATGTTCCCCAGAAGGCAAAAATGCCCCTAAGATGTATTCTGGAGAATTGGGACCAATTTGACCCTCAGACGCTAAGAAAGAAATGACTTATATTCTGCAGTACCACCTGGCCACAGTATCTTCCTCAAGGGGGAGAAACCTGGCCTCCTGAGGGAAGTATAAATTATAGCACCATCTTACAGCTAGACCTCTTTTGTAGAAAAGAAGGCAAATGGAGTGAGGTGCCATATGTATAAACTTTCTTTTCATTAACAGACAATTCTCAGTTATGTACAAAGTGTGATTTATGCCCTACAGGAAGCCCTCAGAGTCTACCTCCCTACCCTGGCATCCCCCCAGCTCCTTCCCCAACTAATAAGGACCCCCCTTCAACCCAAACGGTCCAGAATGAGATAGACAAAGGGCTAAACAATGAACCAGAGTGCCAATATTCCCCGATTATGCCCCCTCCAAGCGGTGGGAGGAGGAGAATTCCGCCCAGCCAGAGTGCATGTACCTTTTTCTCTCTCAGACATAAAGCAAATTACAATAGACCTAGGTAAATTCTCAGATAACCCTGATGGCAATATTGATGTTGTACAAGGGTTAAGACAATCCTTTGATCTGACATGGAGAGATATAATGTTACCGCTATATCAGACACTAACCCCAAATGAGAGAAGTGCCGCCATAACTGCAGCCCGAGAGTTTGGCGATCTCTGGTATCTCAGTCAGGTCAATGATAGGATGACAACAGAGGAAAGAGAATGATTCCCCACAGGCCAGCAGGCAGTTCCCATTGTAGACCCTCATTGGGACGTAGAATCAGAACATGAAGAATGGTGCTGCAGACATTTGCTAACTGGCGTGTTAGAAGGACTAAGGAAAACTAGGAAGAAGCCTATGAATTATTCAATGATGTCCACTATAACACAGGGAAAGGAAGAAAATCCTACTGCCTTTCTGGAGAGACTAAGGGAGGCATTGAGGAAGCATACCTCCCTGTCACCTGACTCCACTGAAGGCCAAATAATCTTAAAGGATCAGTTTATCACTCAGTCAGCTGCAGACATTAGGGAAAAAAAAAACTTCAAAAGTCTGCTTTAGGCCCAGAGCAAAACTTAGAAACCCTATTGAACTTGGCAACCTTGGTTTTTTATAACAGAATCAGGAGGAGCAGACGGAATGGGACAAATGGGATTTTAAAAAGGCCACCGCTTTAGTCATGGCTCTCAGGCAAGTGGACTTTGGAGGCTCTGGAACAGGGAAAAGCTGGGCAAATTGAATGCCTAATAGGGCTTGCTTCCACTTTAAAAAAGATTGTCCAAATAAAAATAAGCCGCCCCCTCGTCCATGCCCCTTTTGTCAAAGGAGTCACTGGAAGGCCCACTGCTCCGGGGATGAAGGTCCTCTGAGTCAGAAGCCACCAACCAGAAGATCCAGCAGCAGGACCGAGTGTGCCTGGGGCAAGCACCAGCCCATGCCATCACCCTCCCAGAGCCCCAGGTATGGTTGACCATTGAGGGCCAGGAGGTTAACTGTCTCCTGGACACTGGCATGGCCTTCTCAGTCTTAGTCTTCCATCCCGGACAACTGTCCTCCAGATCTGTCACTATCTGAGGTGTCCTAAGACAGGCAGTCACTACATACTTCTCCCAGCCACTAAGTTTTGACTGGGGAACTTTACTCTTTTCACATGCCTTTTTAATTATGCCGGAAAGCCCCACTCCCTTGTTAGGGAGAGACATTCTAGCAAAAGCGGGGCCATTATACACCTAAACATAAGAGAAGGAACACCCGTTTGTTATCCCCCGCTTGAGGAAGGAATTAATCCTGAAGTCTGGACAACAGAATGACAATATGGACGAGCAAAGAATGCCCATCCTGTTCAAGTTAAACTAGAGGATTCCACCTCCTTTCCCTAACAAAGGCAGTACCCCCTTAGACCTGAGGCCCAACAAGGACTCCAAAAGACCGTTAAGGGCCTAAAAGCCCAAGGCCTAGTAAAACCAAGCAATAGCCCCTGCAATAGTCCAATTCTAGGAGTACAGTGGAGGTTAGTGCAAGATCTCAGGATTATCAATGAGGTCGTTGTCCCTCTATGCCCAGCTGTACCTAACCCTTATACTCTGCTTTCCCAAATACCAGAAGAAGCAGAGTGGTTTACAGTCCTGGACCTTAAGGATGCCTTTTTCTTCATCCCTGTACATCCTGACTCTCAATTCTTGTCTGCCTTTGAAGATCCTTCGAACCCAACGTATCAACTCACCTGGACTGTTTTACCCAAGGGTTCAGGGATGGCCCTCATCTATTTGGCCAGGCATTGGCCCAAGACTTGAGCCAGTTCTTATACCTGGACACTCTTGTCCTTCAGTACATGTATGATTTGCTTTTAGCTGCCCATTCAGAAACCTTGTGCTATCAAGCCACCCAAGTGCTCTTAATTTCCTCACCACCTGTGGCTACAGGTTTCCAAACCAAAGGCTCAGCTCTGCTCACAGCAGGTTAAATACTTAGGGCTAAAATTATCCAAAGGCACCAGGGCCCTCAGTGAGGAACGTATCCAGCCCATACTGGCTTATCCTCATCCCAAAACCCTAAAGCAACGAAGAGGGTTCCTTGGCATAACAGGTTTCTGCCGAATATGGATCCCCAGGTATGGCGAAATAGCCAGGCCATTATATACACTAATTAAGGAAACTCAGAAAGCCAATACCCATTTAGTAAGATGGACACCTGAAGCAGAAGCAGCTTTCCAGGCCCTAAAGAAGGCCCTAACCCAAGCCCCAGTGTTAAGCTTGCCAATGGGCTAAGACTTTCTTTAAATGTCACAAAAAAACCAGGAATAGCTCTAGGAGTCCTTACACAGGTCTGAGGGATGAGCTTGCAAACCGTGGCATACCTGAATAAGGAAATTGATGTAGGGGCAAAGGGTTGGCCTTCTTGTTTACAGGTAGTGGCAGCAGTAGCAGTCTTAGTATGTGAAGCAGTTAAAATAATACAAGGAAGAGATCTTACATGGACATCTCATGATGTGAACGGCATACTCACTGCTAAAGGAGACTTGTGGCTGTCAGACAACCATTTACTTAAATAGCAGGCTCTATTACTTGAAGGGCCAGTGCTGTGACTGCGCACTTGTGCAACTCTTAACCCAGCCACATTTCTTCCCAGACAATAAAGAAAAGATAGAACATAACTGTCAACAAGTAATTGCTCAAACCTATGCTGCTCAAGGGAACATTTTAGAGGTTCCCTTGACTGATTCTGACCTCGACTTGTATGTTGATGGAAGTTCCTTTGTAGAAAAAGGACTGCAAAAAGTAGAGTATAGAGTGGTCAGTGATAATGGAATACTTGAAAGTAATCCCCTCACTCCGGGAACTAGTGCTCAGCTGGCAGAACTAATAGCCCTCACTCGGGCACTAGAATTAGGAGAGGAAAAAAGGGTAAATATATATACAGACTCTAAGTCTGCTTACCTAATCCTCCATGCCCATGCAGCAATATGGAGAGAAAGGGAATTCCTAACTTCCAAGGGAACACCTATGAAACATCAGGAAGTCATTAGGAGATTATTATTGGCTGTACAGAAACCTAAAGGGGTGGCAGTCTTACAGTGCTGGGGTCATCAGAAAGGAAAGGAAAGGGAAATAGAAGGGACTGGCCAAGCGGATATTGAAGTCAGAAGAGCCACAAGGTGGGACTCTCCATTAGAAATGCTTATACAAGGACCCCTAGTTGGGGGTAATCCCCTCTGGGAAACCAACCCCCAGTACTCAGATATGAGCATTTTTATAGATGAGAACAATTCCACAATGTTTAAAAACATATTTCCCCATATCAAAACCCTATTGAAATTAGAAATAACCCAGATATCCAATGAGCATAAAACATAATTTTATAATTTCAATTTACACAAAAGTTCACCAAAACAGTTATCCCATTTACACATAATCATTTTTTTTCATTTTTAACAGTTTGTCTAGATTACTTCTGAAAACTGAGCTATTAGACACCATCATTTAAGGTTAATTATTTTCTTGTTAACCACTTTTTAATATAGCCAGTGAACATCACGTGCTCACCTAAATAAAACCCCCAAAGTTAAATACATAGGTGTTTTTGCTGATAACTCAAAAAAATTAGCTAACAACATTAAACTATTCTCATTTGTCAAAGAAGGCACACAAATCAAGACCTTTTTGTTTTGACTGAGTTAATAGTTTTTAACCTTCTATACCAAACACTGAGAACTCAAAATATCTAGCAAAAAAATATAAAACCAAAGCAAAAATGTATGTTTACAATTCTAATGACATTTCTATTTTTATTTTACTGGTAATTTTAAAACCAGCTTGTTTAGTAAAGATTTACTTCAGTTGTATGAACTTGAAAATTGCTTGGAATTATTTACTTAGTTTATGAGTGCCCTTCTACTTACAAGCCAATTTGGTGGCCACAACATGTAACAATAAGTGTACATACAAATAAGCACATCTACACATATGTGCACACACAAATGAAGATCCAATAGCTTTTACCTCGGAACTTTAGCCATAAGATAGCAATACAAGCTCACCCGTTGTACATGGTTACACTTTATTTGCCCCAATAGGTAATCCAACAAAGGCTGTGAACCAAAATTTTAGATAAAGCAGTTTCTATGAAAGTTTTATTTTTAAAGTGCAAACCTCCCCAGACTCCAAAGAACACTGAGGACCAACAGCAGCAAAAGAGAACATCACAGTCACATAGGGTGTAACTCTATGTACAGCCCAACTCTGCTTAGAACAGCAGCACAAAAGTCTAGATACATGCAACTCCATCTCACCCCATGACAGGCCCCGGTGTGTGGTGTTCCCTGCCCTGTGTCCAAGTGTTCTCATTGTTCAATTCCCACCTATGAGTGAGAACATGTGGTGTTTGGTTTTCTGTCCTTGTGATAGTTTGCTGAGGATGATGGTTTCCAGCTTCATCCATGTCCATGCAAAGGACATGAACTCATCATTTTTTATGGCCACATAGTATTCCATGGTGTATGTGTGCTACATTTTCTCAATCCAGTCTATCATTGATGGACATGTGGGTTGGTTCCAAGTCTTTGCTATTGTGAATAGTGCCACAATAAACATATGTGTGAATGTGTCTTTATAGTAGCATGATTTATAATTCTTTGGGTATATACCCAGTAATGGGCTGAGTCAAATGGTATTTCTAGTTCTAGATCCTTGAGGAACCGCCACACTGTCTTCCACAATGATTGAACTAATTTACACTCCCACCAACAGTGTAAAAGTGTTCCTATTTCTCCACATCCTCTGCAGCATCTGTTGTTTCCTGAAATTTTAATGATCACCATTCTAACTGGCAAGAGATGGTATCTCATTGTGGTTTTGATTTGCATTTCTCTGATGACCAGTGATAATGAGCATGTTTTCATGTGTCTGTTGACTGCATAAATGTCTTCTTTTGAGAAGTGTCTGTTCATAGCCTTTGCCCACTTTTTGATGGGATTGTTTGTTTGTTTGTTTGTTTTTTGGCTGTAAATTTGTTTAAGTTCTATGTAGATTCTGTATATTAGCCCTTTGTCAGATGAGTAGATTGCAAAACTTTTCTCCCTTTCTGTAGGTTGCCTGTTCATGCTGATGGTAATTTCTTTTGTTGTGCAGAAGCTCTTTAATTAGGTTCCATCTGTCTATCTTGGCTTTTGTTGCCATTGCTTTTGGTGTTTTAGTCATGAAGTCCTTGCCCATGCCTGTGACCTGAATGGTATTGCCTAGGTTTTCTTCTAGAGTTTTTATGGTTTTAGGTCTAACATTTAAGTCTTTAATCCATCTTGAATTAATTTTTGTATAAGGTGTAAGGAAGGAATCCAGTTTTAGGTTTCTACATATGGCTAGCCAGTTTTCTCAGCACCATTTATTAAATAGGGAATCCTTTCCCTGTTGCTTGCTTTCATCAGGTTTGTCAAAGATCAGATGGTTGTAGATGTGTGGTGTTATTTCTGAAGCTCCTGTTCTGTTCTATTGGTCTATATCTCTGTTTTGGTACCAGTACCATGCTGTTTTGGCTACTGTAGCCTTGTAGTATAGTTTGAAGTCAGGTAGCGTGATGCCTCCAGCTTTGTTCTTTGTGCTTAGGATTGCCTTGGCAATGTGGGCTCTTTTTTGGTTCCATATGAATTTTAAAGTATCTTTTTCCAATTCTCTGAAGAAAGTCATTGGTAACTTGATGGGATGGCATTGAATCTATAAGTTACCTTGGGCAGTATGGCCATTTTCATGACATTGATTCTTCCTATCCACAAGCATGGAATGTTCTTCCATTTGTTAGTATCCTCTTTTATTTAACTGAGCAGTGGTTTGCAGTTCTCTTTGAGGAGGTCCCTCAGATCCCTCATAAGATGGATTCCTAGGTATTTCATTCTCTTTGTAGCAATTGTGAATGTGAGTTCACTCATTTGAACTCTGACTGTCTGTTATTGGTATATGGGATTGCTTGTTATTTTTGCACATTGATTTTGTATCCTGAGACTTTGCTGAAGTTGCTTATCAGCTTAAGGAGATTTTGGGCTGAGACGATGGGGTTTTCTAAATATACGATCATGTCGTCTGCAAACAGGGACAATTTGACTTCCTCTTTTCCTAATTGAATATCCTTTATTTCTTTCTCTTGCCTGATTGCCCTGGCCAGAACTTCCAACACTATGTTGAATAGGAGTGGTGAGAGAGGGCAACCTTTTCTTGTGCCAGTTTTCAAAGGGATTGCTTCCAGTTTTTGCCCATTCAGTATGATATTGGCTGTGGGTTTGTCATAAATAGCTCTTATTATTTTGAGATGCGTTCCATCAATACCTAGTTTATAGCATGAAGAGTTTTTTAGCATGAAGGGCTGTTGAATTTTGTTGAAGGCCTTTTCAGCATCTATTGAGATAATCATGTGGTGTTTGTCATTGGTTCTGTTTATGTGATGGATTACATTTATTGATTTGCGTATGTTGAACCAGCCTTGCATCCCAGGGATGAAGCCAACTTGATCGTGATGGATAAGCTTTTTGATGTGCTGCTGGATTCGGTTTGCCAGTGTTTTATTGAGGATTTTTGCATTGATGTTCATCAGGTATATTGGTCTAAAATCCTCTTCTTTTGTTTTTCTGCCAGACTTTGGTATCAGGATGATGCTGACTTCATCAAATGAGTTAGGGAGGATTGCCTCTTTTTCTACTGATTGGAATAGTTTCAGAAGGAATGATACCAGCTCCTCTTTGTACCTCTGGTGTAATTTGGCTGTGAATCCTTCTGGTCCTGCACTTTTTTAAATTGGTAGGCTATTAACTATTGCCTCAATTTCAGAGCCTGTTATTAGTATGTTCAGAGATTCAACTTCTTCCTGATTCATTCCTGGGATGGTGTATATGTCCATGAATTTATCCATTTCTTCTAGATTTTGTTGTTTATTTGAGTAGAGGTGTTTGTAATATTCTCTGATGGTAGTCTATATTTCTGTGGGATCAGTGGTGATATCCCCTTTATCATTTTTTATTGCATCTATTTTATTCTTCTCTCTTTTCTTCTTTATTAGTCTTGCTAGTGGTCTATTTTGTTGCTCTTTTCAAAATATCAGCTCCTGGCTTCATTTATTTTTTGGAGGGTTTTTTGTGGCTCTATCTTCTTCAATTCTGCTCAAATCTTAGTTATTTCTTGCCTTCTGCTAGCTTTTGAATTTGCTTGCTCTTGCTTCTCTAGTTCTTTAAATTTTGATGTTAGGGTGTCGATTTTAGACCTTTCCTGCTTTGTCTTGTGGGCATTTAATGCTATAAAATTTCCTTTCCACATTGCTTTAAATGTGTCCCTGAGACTGGTACATTGTGTCTTGGTTTTCATTGGTTTCAAAGAACATCTTTATTTCCGCCTTCTTTTTGTTATTTACCTAGTAGTCATTCAGGAGCACGTTGTTCAGTTTCCATGTAGTTGTGTGGTTTTGAGTGAGTTTCTGAATCCTGAGTTCTAGTTTCATTGTACTGTTGTCTGATAGACAGTTTGCAGTGATTTCTGGGTTTTGTTTTTGTTTTTTACATTTGCTTAGGAGTGCTTTACTTCCAATTATATGGTCAATTTTAGAATAAGTGCAATGTGGTGCTGAGAAGAATGTATATTCTGTTGATTTGGGGTGGAGAGTTCTGTAGATGTCTAGTAGATCTGCTTGATGCAAAGCTGAGTTCAAGTCCTGGATATCCTTGTTAACCTCCTGTCTCATCGATCTGTCTAATATTGACAGTGGGTTGTTAAAGCCTCCCATTATTTTTGTGTGGGAGTCCAAATCTCTTTGTAGTTCTCTAAGGACTTGCTTTATGAATCTGGATGCTCCTGTATGGGGAGCATATATATTTAGAATAGTTAGCTCTGCCTGTTGAATTGATCCCTTTACCACTATGTAATGGCCTTCTTTGTCTCTTTGATGGTTTAAAGTCTGTTTTATCAGAGACTAGGATTGCAAACTCTGCTTTTTTTGCTTTCCGTTTCCTTGGTAGATCTTCCTCTATCCCTTTATTTTGATTCTATGTGTGTCTCTGCACATGAGATGGGTTTCCTGAATACATCACACTGATGGGTCTTGACTCTTTATCCAATTTGCCAGTCTGTGTCTTTTAACTGAGGCATTTAGCCCATTTATATTTAAGGATAATATTGTCATGTGTGAATTTGATCCCATCAGTATGATGATGTTAATTGGTTATTTTGCCCATTAGTTGATGTAGTTTCTTCCTAGCATGGATGGTCTTTACAATTTGGCATGTTTTTGCAGTGGCTGGTACCAGTTGTTCCTTTCCATATTTAGTGCTTCCTTTAGTAGCTTTTGTAAGGCAGGCCTAGTGGTAACAAAATCTCTTAGTATGTACTTGTCTCTAAAGGATTTTATTTCTCCTTCACTTATGAAGTTTAGTTTGGCTGGTTATGAGATTCTGGGTTGAAAATTCTTTTCTTTAAGAATGTTGTATATTGGCCCCCAATCTCTTCTGGCTTGTAGGGTTTCTGTCAACAGATCCACTGTTAGTCTGATGGGCTTCCCTTTGTGGGTAACCTGATCTTTCTCTCTGGCTGCCTTAACATTTTTTCCTTCATTTCAACTTTGGTGAATCTGACAATTATTTGTCTTAGAGTTGCTCTTCTCGAGGAGTATCTTTGTGGTGTTCTCTGTGTTTCCTGAATTTCAATGTTGGCCTGCCTTGCTAGGTTGGGGAAGTTCTCCTGGATAATATCCTGCAGAGTGTTTTCCAACTTGGTTCCATTCTCCCCATCACTCTTAGGGGCACCTATCCAACATTGATTTGGTCTTTTCACATAATCCCATATTTCTTGGAGGTTTTGTTTGTTTCTTTTTACTCTTTTTTTCCTCTAAACTTGTCTTTTTGCTTTATTTCATTAATTTGATCTTCAATCACTGATATCCTTTCTTCCACTTGATTTTATCGGCTATTGAAGCTTGTGAATGCATCACGAAGTTCTTGTGTCATGGTTTCAGTTCCATCAGGTCATTTAACATCTTCTTTACACTGTTTATTCTCGTTAGGCTTTCATGTAACATTTTTAAGGTTTTTAGCTTCCTTGCAATGGGTTAAAACATGCTCCTTTAGCTCGGAGAAGTTTGTTATTACCAACCTTCTGAAGTCTACTTTTTTCAACTTGTCAAACTCATTCTCTGTCCAGCTTTGTACTGTTGCTGGTGAGGAGCTGCAATCCTTTGGAGGAGAAGAGGCACTCTGGTTTTTAGAATTTTCTGCTCTTCTGCTCTGGTTTCTCCCCATCTTTGTGGTTTTATCTACCGTTGGTCTTTGATCGTGGTGACCTACATATGGGGTTTTGGTGTGGATGTCCTTTTTGTTGATATTGATGCTATTCCTTTCTGTTTGTTAGTTTTCCTTCTAACAGTTAGGTCCCTCAGCTGCAGGTCTGTTGGAGTTTCTTGGAGGTCCACTCTAGACCCTGTTTGCCTGGGTATCACGAGTGGAGGCTGCAGAATGGTAAATATTGCAGAACAGCAAATATTGCTGCCTGATCCTTCCTCTGGTAGTTTCATCCCCAAGTGATGCTTGCCTGTATGAGGTGTCAGTTGGCCCCTACTGGGAGGTGTCTCCCAGTTAGGCTACTTGGGGGTCAGGGACCTACTTGAGGAGGCAGCCTGTCCGTTATCAGAGCTCAAACTCCATACTGGGAGAACCAGTGCTCTCTTCAGAGATGTTAGGCAGGGTTGTTTTAAGTCTGCAGAAGTTTCTGCTGCCTTTTGGTTCAGCTATGCCCTACCCACAGAAGTGGAGTCTACAGAGGCAGGTGGGCTTCCCAGCCAGTTTGTTTACCTACTCAAGCCTCAGCAATGGCAGATGCCCCTTCCCCTCCAGAATGCCACCTCACAGGTCAATCTCAGACTGCTGCACTGGAAGTGGGCAAGGCTCCGTGGGCATGGCACCCACTGAGCCAGGTGCGGGAGAGAATCTCCTGGTCTGCTGGTTTCTAAGACCATAGGAAAAAGTGCAGTATTTGTGCAGAAGTGTCCCGTTTTCCCACGTACAGTCTATCATGGCTTCCCTTGGCTAAGAAAGGGAAATCCCCGATCCCTTGTGCTCCCCAGGTGAGGCAACACCCCGCCCTGCTTCAGCTCACCTTCCGTGGGCTGCACCCACTGTCCATAGATTCTACCATTACTATTACCAAGTTATTTAAGACTTCTCTCAGCTGTTCAGAGGCCCTGAGCTCTTCCAGTCTCTGGAAAACACCACTTTCATTCAGGTTCTTATCATAGCACGTGACATGCCTGAGGCATTTGTCATTTACACAGTCACTAATTGAGCAAATATTTGGTGATTAATAACTATGGTTTAATAACTGTACTCTCTTGTATAAGAGAGTAATTTCTAATAGGCATAGTAATGAAACAGATGCCTTCATTGCTGGCAGTGGTGCTGCCATTACAAGATATATTAATCAATACTATGATAGGGGCATGTTTACTACTTTAGAACCATAGAGAAAAGATAATTTAAATGAGACTTTTGACATAGATGATAGTATGACTTTTAAGAATTTTGAGATATTTTTTATTCTAGAGAGTCTGCTCACCCAAGACTATTCTATTTTATGACACTCCTCACAAGACCCAGGATTCTTGAGGGTCCTCAGCACCAGCTAATGTGGGTAAATACACAATGTGTTTATCTGTCCTTCAGACTGTGGCCACTCAGGGAAAATACTATGCTGCTTGAGAAGAATGGCACCTGCCTCATCACAGCCTTCTTCTGGTCTTAGCCCAAATATACTCATATCCAGGATCATCCACATAGCCCAACCTACTTCTCCCCAACCAACAGACACACTCAGATGGTATGAAGCAACAGGAACCTGGAGAGTAAACTTATCATAAATCTCTAAACGAGTCCTCCTCTCTCTGCTGCAACAATCCTAAATGTTTCATCTCTCCCTAGTTCCTGTTTCAGATCGAAAATTCCAGTTTGTTTCTATGTATTTGGAAGATATGACTGTGATGGTGTGGGTGCTGATGGTCTTCATCACCATGCTTATTTCCTTGGTTTACTTCAGACTGAGAGGTAAATGTAAAAGGAAGGGTGGTAACTCAGAGGGAATTATTCCTTTGGTGGATCTCCAGATGTCCAGAAGAGTGACCATTCTTATCCTTGTGCCTTAGTAACTGGAAGAAAAAACAAAGACCTGTGTGTTATACAAGAGTTTCCTGATTATAGCCTTTTCAAGGTTCCTGGGGTTCTACCAGTGCCCATGTTGTTGTCTCAAATGGCAATAACTTTCTCAACATTGATTGAATAATTGGACAACTCTCCCAGATAAATATGGAAGGTTCAGCTATATTTCATCCAGAAGGCATTCACCAAACTTTCTGTATATTGAGCTCTTTGAAAAATTTGCAGGATTTCCTCTCTTCTTATCTCAAGGACTGACTTGAAAATTAATGCCATACTCTTTTTTTTAGAAACATGGAAGTGTCCACAGGGCTGAAACCATTAACATTCCTGAACCTATGTTGATAAAAGTGCATATATCTTTGTTATATGTTATGGGACATATATCCCATAACTCACGCCCAAAGACAGAAGTCCTGGGTTTATTGTGCAAATATAATTTCCTTATGAAAATGGAAGGGAATGTAGAACTAGTAAGCTAGGAAGGAAAATGTTAATATTTCCTTCTTTTGCTCTACCCAAAATATACAGTCCCAAAATGTTCCATTAAAAATGTGTGCAAGGTTATGCAAAGGTATATCCTGTTTACCTGTAGGCTTCAGGCTTTTCCCTCAAACATGATGCAAGTCTAGTGAGTAATTACAAACAATATAGAGAAATTATTTTTGCTTAACCAAAAAAATCCATAACCTGGAACTAAGTGGAATAGTCTACTTTGTTTTCATCTTTACATCCAGTCACTGTTGGCATTCTTTAGACCTTCTGTTGAGAGCTACCAGATGTACATTTGGTCAGTTATGGGAAGTCAAATTGAAAGAAACTCTATTTACTTACTATAGTTGTATATAAGAAAGAGGCCAAAAAGGAATGTAGTGCTTCCTCCTCCTGTTCCATTTTTCCCCATAGAACAGCACTGGGTGAGGGTCAGAGGATATCAGCAGAGGTGGGGAAAATTGTCTCTTTTTTTTTTTTTTTTTTTTTACTTCAAGGGGAATTGAGTTTATTATCTTATTTTCCTTTTTTTTTTAATTTTATTTATTTTTTATTAGACTTTAAGTTCTAGGGTACATGTGCATAACGTGCAGGTTACATATGTATACATGTGCCATGTTGGTGTGCTGCACCCATCAACTCGTCAGCACCCATCAATTCATCATTTATATCAGGTATAACTCCCCAATGCAATCCCTCCCCCCTCCCCCCTCCCCATGATAGGCCCCAGTGTGTGATGTTCCCCTTCCCGAGTCCAAGTGAGCTCATTGTTCAGTTCCCACCTATGAGTGAGAACATGCGGTGTTTGGTTTTCTCTTCTTGTGATAGTTTGCTAAGAATGATGGTTTCCAGCTGCATCCATGTCCCTACAAAGGACGCAAACTCATCCTTTTTTATGGCTGCATAGTATTCCATGGTGTATATGTGCCACATTTTCTACAGAGATATAGACCAATGGAACAGAACGGAGCCTTCAGAAATAATGCCACACATCTACAACCATCTGATATTTGACAAACCTGAGAAAAACAAGAAATGGGGAAAGGATTCCCTATTTAATAAATGGTGCTGGGAAAATTGGCTAGCCATAAGTAGAAAGCTGAAACTGGATCCTTTCCTTACTCCTTATACGAAGATTAATTCAAGATGGATTAGAGACTTAAATGTTAGACCTAATACCATAAAAACCCTAGAAGAAAATCTAGGTAGTACCATTCAGGACATAGGCACGGGCAAGGACTTCATGTCTAAAACACCAAAAGCAACGGCAGCAAAAGCCAAAATTGACAAATGGGATCTCATTAAACTAAAGAGCTTCTGCACAGCAAAAGAAACTACCATCAGAGTGAACAGGCAACCTACAGAATGGGAGAAAATTTTTGCAATCTACTCATCTGACAAAGGGCTAATTTCCAGAATCTACAAAGAACTCAAACAAATATACAAGAAAATTGTCTCTTTACAAAGGTCTCCTGTCATTTTATGAACTAGGGGGAAGGTTGTAGGATACAGGGAAGTGCTAGAGATGCAGTAGTACTGAGTCAGAGAAAAGAGGTTTTTAGTAAAGAATTGCCCCAGAAAAGATGGCCTCAGCAGAGTGAATGAAAAGCATCTCAGCTGAGGCCCCCAAGGAGGAGGCCTCCAAAAGGAGGTTCCTGGGCTGAGAGAGCAGATATGCATATAAGCACAGTTGCTTTAGGGTGAGGCTGAGCCCTGGAATGCAACTTTCTCCAGAAACTGCAAGTCACTTGCCTTCTTAAAGAACAGCTTTCTTCTGTGAGGCCTGTTAGGTAAAGCCTTTGTAATTTCCAATTACTTCACAGCAATACCCTATGTGTGATCCTTTATGTCCAAACATTAGCTTGCCAACATACCACCTGCTGAAATGAAACAAATACAAGGGACAGGTGTGTGCTTGTTACCATACAGATTTATACTTCTCATGCCTAGTTTATGCCACCATGAAAAACAAGCCAGTTATTATCTTGCCTTGATAGGCATGAGTTAATGATGGAGAAAAGTAGTATGGAACCTGTAGCCAATATTCTGCAGCTCATCTCACATTTACCTATTGACCCAATGGAATTCAATGCAGGATTATAGTCATAGAGAAGTTTTACTGTCTCACATTGGAGGAGGCCAGAAGAGCTAAGACAAAATTAAAAAGTCCCGTTTTCATCTATATGGTGATACAAGGCTTCTTCTGATGCTGCTTCTCTGTATTTCATTGAGATCAATGAATGAGTTGCTTTATCCAAACATTTTATCAATTTGTAATTTTTTTCCATTAGAATTATATGGAAAAAAGTCCAGACAACGCATTCATTGATTTAAACTGGAATTTACACAATGCAATGGACTATAAAGGCCAAATCATTCTATTTATCACCATGAATAGGGCTCTACTAATGTGCCTCCCATTGCTAATATTATAGAGTTATACAGCAACAATCTCATGATAGCCTAGTCAAAATAGAAAATAGTTGAAATTGACTACTTGTTGAAATGCTGAAAATCAGCCATTTAATTTTTAAATAAAAAAAAATCGACCCTGTGCAGTAGCTCATACCTGTAATCTCAACACTTTGGGAGGCTGAAGTGGGTGGATCATGAGGTCAAGAGATTGAGATGATCCTTGCTAACATGGGGAAACCGCGTCTCTACTAAAAAAAAAAAAAAAATTACCCAGGCTTGGTGGCGGGTGCCTGTAGTCCCAGCTACTTGGGAGGCCGAGGCGGAAGAATGGTGTCAACTTGGGAGGTGGTGCTTGCAGTGAGCCAAGACTGCATCACTGCACTCCAGCCTGGATGACAGAGCAAGAATTCACCTCAAAAAAAAAAAAAAAAAAAAAGCACCTTCCATAATACCAATTTATCTTACAAAGACAAATAATTTCCTTAAATATGTGTATGTTCCCTATTTTTCTAAATGTTTTCTTCAGTTTTGTCTTTTGTACTGAGATCCTGGAATGAATTTCACTGCTCCTTAGTAGCTGAATTCCATCTACCCTTTTACCTTTGTTCCCTATGAAAGACTTTAGCTCTTTTCATATATTTAAAAGTTGTTTAAAATTTAATGTGTCTCATGTGAGACAATTTTTCTAGTTTCAGAAGGTCAAAAGGTTGCATAAGAATATTTAGAACAATTTAAAATGCAAACACAAACCACTGCAACTTCTGATGATGTCCTGAGATATGAACACCAATATTAGTGTGCAATAGACATTCCAAGCAAATAAACACATAAAATACTAAGGATTTACTTTTCTTTGAGTTATTAGGGTACAGGATGCGACAGAAAGAAAAAGAAAGAAGAGAGAATCTACTTGATTACTGTTTCAACAGGGTATCCATTTATGGTCTTTGCAAAGTGTAAATGTAAAGTATATGTAAAGTAAATCAAGTTCCTTTCAATAATAGAATACCTTTATTCCTTGCAAACTCTCTGCAAATATTTTTCTCTCATTGATTTAAACTATTAATAGATAAGTCAAATTAATAAATTTATAAATAAACATTTCTCATGATTTTTCCAAAAATGTCTTTGGCACCTCAGATGAGACCAATATGTTCTGAAATACATTTTCATCTCAACTTTTGCCTGTATTAAGATGTGAATTTACAATGACTTGAGGAAATTTTTTCTTAACAGGCTTTTTCCAAATATAAGAGATTCAGCAGCAACAAACTTCTCATCTGGAACTTTGGATAGAGAGACTACAGTGGCACAATATTCTAAGAACTCAGAAGAAAATAATTGTAAACCCACAATTTTATGAATGGCCATAATTGCTATGTGGAGGAAAAATTAAATGTATTTGAATATTTAAATTTGTATTACATTTATAGTTTTTGTACAAATGATGGTAACTAAAAAAAGATAATAATTTAATCAGAAGATAACAAGCTAAGGGAATAAGTATATTAAAACCAATAATTTACATGATAAAATGGAAATAACTCTCTGGAAGTAAAAATCAATCTATGTCAGTAATTAAATGTCATTTTATCAATAATTAAACATGGAATATATAATAATGTTTTGTGGTACTAAATGTCTCAAAATGGAGTAATTTCTGTCTTGGCTTAGAGTGAAAGTGCTGACACTCTGAGTAATAAGCACATGTATGGAGGGATGAGGTGATAACACCTGCTGTGACCAGCCACCACAGGCACCTGACAGAAAAGTGCAGCCAAAAGGCAGCTAAAGATGATGACTATGAACAGAGGCCCTCTTCAGAGGGCCATAAAAACCACAAAGAAACTGAAGATGGTCATGATGCCTGCAGAGGCTCTGCCGCTGACAACTGTGAGGAGAGAATTCTGGCTCTGAAGCCTCTTCTCTATGACAGCAGCCACTGGAAGCTCTGCTATGGTGTTCACAGGGAAAACAGATCTGCCAGTGGGTCAGTCAGCATGCTGGTCTCCAGAAGGACTCCCTGCTGTTCATACTCCTTTTCTCTTATCTTTGTCTGCATGTGTTGGGTATATTTCTACGATTTTGTGTGTGTGAAAGGCACGCAACAAATGAATAAACCTTGAATTTCAAGCATTTAATTGGCTATTGAGTCATTATGAAACCACCAAAACCCTTGCTTCCCCATTTTAAAGTTAGCACAACTAGGCTAATTAGAACCTGACACTAGAACATGGCAGTAAAAAGAAGATGACCATCAATCAATGATGCTTATGAAAGACTAAACTAAAGCATAATGACAGAGAAATTTGAAAATACAGGAATGCAAGGACAAAAGCTATGCAAATTCTACCAGAAAGAATATGAAAATATATAAATATTAAGAAAACATAATTAAAAAGGCACATTAGGGATAAAAAATTTGGCCCCAAAATAAATATACAAACCATACACATAGTTTTCTAAAAATTAAGATAGTGTACATATATATCAATACTGCACTCTTAATCTACAAAGGAAGCATTTAAAGAAATGCAAGTAAGGTGTACAATATTATAAACATGGACTAAGATTTTAATATGCCTCTTTGGGGAATTGGCAGATTGAACAATAGTTCCTACTGTTTAGGTTCTTAGTGATGATGACCTGATTTAATATTAGTCTAGCAGTTATCACAGATCCTGGTAGGAAAGCAATTTTATTTATAATATAAAGACAAAATAAAACTATATGTGTAAAAATACTATTGAAAATCATGTTTCAGGGTATATTAAATGCAAATCAATGAGATGACTTCGTTTTACCACTGTTACTAATTAACATTTAATAACATCAAGTTTTGATGACTTGGAGGAAATAAGAGCTCATACATTGCTGATATAAAAATAAATTACTGGCTCCCTGGAGCAAGAATAGCTCCAGCCTCCAGCTCCCAGTGCGAGCAACACAGAAGATGGGTGATTTCTGCATTTTCAATTGAGATACTGGGTTCATCTCACTGGGGAGTGACGGACAATTGGTGCTGGTCAGCTGGTGCAGCCCAACCAGTGAGAGCTGAAGCAGGGTGAGGCATCACCTCACCTGGGTAGCACAAGGGTGAAGGGAATCCCTTTTCCTAGCCAAGGGAAACTGAGACACAACATCTGGAAAATCGGGTAACTCCCACCCTAATACTGTGCTTTACCAAGGGTCTTAGCAAATGGCACACCGGGTGATTGTATCCCACACCTGGCCCAGAGGGTCCCACACCCACAGCACCTCCCTCGTTGCTAGCACAGCAGTCTGAAATCTAACTGCATGGCAGCAGCGAGGCTGGGGAAGGGGCACCCACCATTGCTGAGGCTTAAGTACGTAAACAAAGCCTCTGGGAAGCTTAAACTGGGTAGAGCCCAGCACAGCTCAAGGAGGCCTGCCTGTCTCTGTAGACTCCACCTCTGGGGACAGGGCATAGCTAAACAAAAAGCAGCAGAAACCTCTGCAGATGTAAATGGCCCTGTCTGACAGCTTTGAAGAGAGCAGTGGGTCTCCCATCAAGAAGGTTGATATCTGAGAATGGACAGACTGCATGCTCAAGTGGATCAGGGACCTACTTGAGTAACCTAACTGAGTGATATCCCCCACTAGGTGCAGACCAACACCTCACACCCCACACTGCTGGGCACACCTCTGAGACGAAGTTTCCAGAGCAAGAATCAGACAGCAACACTCGCTGTTCAGCAATATTCTATCTTCTGCAGCCTCCGCTGCTGATACCCAGGCAAACAGGGTCTGGAGTGGACCTCAAGCAAACTCCAACAGACCTGCAGCTGAGGGTCCTGACTGTTAGAAGGAAAACTAACAAACAGAAAAGACACCACACCAAAACCCCATCAGTATGTCACCATCATCAAAGACCAAAGACAGATAAAACCACAAAGATGGGGAAAAACCAGGGCAGAAAACCTGGAAATTCAAAAAATAAGAGCGCATCTCCCCCTCCAAAGGAATGCAGCTCATCGCCAGCAACGGATCAAAGCTGGAGGGAGAATGACTTTGATGGGTTGAGAGAAGAAGGCTTCAGTTGATCAAACTTCTCAGAGCTAAAGGAGGAACTATGTAACCAGCACAAAGAAACTACAAACCTTGAAAAAGGAATGGAAGAATGGATAACTAGAATAATCAATGCAGAGAAGGCCATAAATGAACTGATAGAGATGAAAACCATGACACGAGAAATACGTGACAAATGCACAAGCTTCAGTAACCGACTCGATCAACTGGTAGAAAGAGTATCAGCGATGGAGGATCAAATGAATGAAATGAAGTGAGAAGAGAAGTCTAGAGAAAAAAGGGGAAAAAGAAATGAACAAAGCCTCCAAGAAATATGGGCTTATGTGAAAAGACCAAATCTATGCCTGATTGGAGTGCCTGAAAGTGAGGGAGAAAATGGAACCAAGTTGGAAAACACTTTTCAGGATATCATCCAGGAGAACTTCCACAACCTAGTAAGGCAGGCCAACATTCAAATTCAGGAAATACAGAGAATGCCACAAAGATACTCCTCGAGAAGAGCAACTCCAAGACACATAATTGTCAGATTCACCAAAGTTGAAATGAAGGAAAAAATGTTAAGGGCAGCCAGAGAGAAAGGTCGGGTTACCCACAAAGGGAAGCCCATCAGACTAACAGCGGATCTCTCGGCAGAAACTCTCCAAGCCAGAAGACGGTGGGGGCCAACATTCAACATTCTTAAAGAAAGAAATTTCAACCCAGAATTTCATACATAGCCAAACTAAGTTTCATAACTGAAGGAGAAATAAAATCCTTTACAGACAAGCAAATGCTTAGAGATTTTGTCACCACCAGGCCTGCCCTACAAGAGATCCTGAAGGAAGCACTAAACATGGAAAGGAAAAACAGGTACCAGCCATTGCAAAAACATGCCAAAATGTAAAGTCCATCGATGCTAGGAAGAAACTGCATCAACTAACGAGCAAAATAACCAGCTAATATCATAATGACAGGATCAATTTCACACATAGCAATATTAACCTTAAATGTAAATGGACTAAATGCTCCAATTAAAAGACACAGACTGGCAAATTGGATAAAGAGTCAAGACCCATCAGTCTGCTGTATTCAGGAGACCCATCTCACATGTAGAGACACACATAGGCTCAAAATAAAGGGATGGAGGAAGATCTACCAAGCAAATGGAAAACAAAAAAAGCAGGGGTTGCAATCCTAATCTCTGATAAAGCAGACTTTAAACCATCAAAGATCAAAAGAGACAAAGAAGGCCATTACATAATGGTAAAGGCATCAATTCATCAGGAAGAACTAACTGTCCTAAATATATATGCACCCAATACAGGAGCACCCAGATTCATTAAGCAAGTCCTTAGAGACTTACAAAGAGACTTAGACTCCCATACAATAATTACGGGAGACTTTAACACCCCACTGTCAACATTAGACAGATCAACGAGGCAGAAAGTTAACAAAGATATCCAGGAATTGAACTCAACTCTGCACCAAGCAGACCTAGTAGACATCTACAGTACTCTCCACCCCAAATCAACAGAATATACATTCTTCTCAGCACCACATTGCACTTATTCCAAAATTGACTACACAGTTGGAAGTAAAGCACTCCTCAGCAAATGTAAAAGAAGAGAAATTATAACAAACTGTCTCTCAGACCACAGTGCAATCAAACTAGAACTCAGGACTAAGAAACTCACAAAAGTGTTGGGAAATGTGTTGCTCTCCAGAGGTCACACAGTACAGCAGAAAGAAACCATGGGGAGTAGAAGATTGTGGGCTTTTAAAAACAGAAATTGGGAAATCCACCTAATTGGGAATTTACACACACTAGTTACAAAAGAATCTCTCTACCTAAGCTGATTGATGAAAGTCCTCCCGTGTATGAAGCCAGTATGTAAATTCTAGGAGAGATGAATATTTTTTCAAAGGTGCAGATACCAACACAAAATGTCAGTGAACAGAAGAAATGGGAAAATACGGTCCAAACAAAGATTAAAATAAACCTTGAGGAACTAACGTTATAGAAATGGAGGTATATGGATTATGTGACAAATAATTCAAAATGGAGTGATATTGGCAAGATGACTGACTAGAGGTGCCTATCACCCCCTGGCACATGCACAAAGACCAAAACAATAAATAAACAATCACATTTTGACTAGAGTATCTGAAGGAGAACACTGGAATACACTAGGGATTGGTAAAAGTTGTATAGAACATGGACGTTTGGGGCTGCTGCATAGAAGAGGGAAGAATATATCCAACCTTTGCCATTCAATCTCCTCAGGTGGGATCAGAAACAAGAGAGACTCTTCTTGGGGGAAAAGATAAGTAGGAGGCCCACAAGAGACCCCATGGAAGCTGTAGGCACCTATAGTCATTGCTACTAGAGAACACTTTAGTCATCGCAGGCCTTGGGCCTAGTCTAGAAAGCTTCCAGGAGTTCTTTGGCTGCATTACTCCAGAGAAAGCACCCACATTGTGCCTCCTCCCCCACAGGATCCCAGCTGCTGCTATATGACTCCATCTTGCAATGAAAGCCACTGCTAGAGTGTGTACTTTCCTGTGGACCAGTAGCCACTGCATCTCCCAATTGCTGAGCTCTGCTGTGACTATACTACACTCATATAGTTTCATCCCATCTCCCACCAAGCAGCTACAGTTCTTTACCCCTGGGAATAAACTGACTAGGAAGCACTCTCTTTCCCATCCCAATGACTGCAGTGCCACAACACTGGCTACTCAAAACGTTAGGCCCAGTAGATCAGCAATGACCACAGCATCTCAGCCCATATAGTGTCCTGCCTCCCAAGGAACAGACAGTGCTGCCTAGCCAGGAGGTCATGCCCAACCCAAGAACACAGCCCCTGTGCACCTGCCTCCAGCAGGGAGGCTGTGCCTGACCTGGAAGAGTAGCTGGCACACACCCTTGGCATGTGGAGCAACCTCGTGCTCCTAGCTCCAGTGGGGAGGCCATGCCTGACCCAGCAGAAAAGCTACACTAAAACCTGCAGTCTTGGTCACTAAGGCACTCACAGGCATTGCTGACATTGACTGCAAATTAACATACTACAGAGGGATTACACTACTGTGTCCACCCAGAACCAAAGCCAATGACCCTACTCAATTAACATATCTGTGTTCTGTAAATATATTTGTTTACCCAGAAAATCTATCCTTCAAAACTGAAGAAGAAATAAAGTCATCTTTGCCAGACAAGCAAAAGCTGAGAGAATTCAGCACCACTGGATCAGCCTTGCAAGAAATGCTTAAAAAAGTGCTTCACCCAGAACAATAAAGATGTTAATTACTGCAATACAACCAGATAATCAGCATAGAACTCCCTGGTAGAGCTAAACTCATAATTAAGTTCAGAATATTCCATTACAGTAATGGTGGTATATAATCTTTCGAATCGTTAGTATGAAGGTTGAAAGTCAAAATATCCAATAATAGCTATTTCAGTTTTCATCTATTCTTGTGTAAATTTCAGGCTACTTCATTCCCTGAAAACTACAGGTATTAATAAAAGTTATAATTTTGTTTATTACCCAGCTTTTTTGTGTTCTTGCTTTTGGAGTGACACTTCAAACTTTCTGGAAGAAACAAGAAGCCCTTAACATTGTATTGAGATGAGTGGTAATTTTAAGTTTTGGTGATGTTCTATTCATCATTTTTTTCTTTTATTTATTATTTATTTTTTAGAGACAGGGGCTCACTATGTTGCCTAAGCTGGTTTCAAACTCCTGGCTGGGCTCAAGCAATCCTCCACCTTGGTCTCCCAAAGTGCTGGGATTACAAGCATGAGCCACTGCATCTGGCTCCTTCATAATTATATCCTTATGTAATTGATCTACAAAAATTTTTGAAGATTATGTAAACTCTCCTCCTTTAATTAAAGCAAGATTTCCCATCTCTGACTTCGCAAGAGTGAAAAGAAATGTTCTAATTGCCTTATGCAAGTGAAGATAATAACAGCCTGTCACTTATCATTTGCAAGATTCAGACAGCCAAGTATAAAGGAGTCCCTGGAGAACCCCCAACCAGCCTGAGAACTGGCAGTAGCGCACACTGGGGTGGAGCCTCAGGAAGTTATCCCCGTTTGCAGGTGGGAGGAGCCTGGCCTCTCCTGTTCCAGGATGGTAACCTGAGATTTAATCTGTGAGGCAGAAAGCCTACTAGGAGGGCTCTCACTTTGCTGGGAGTCCCTGTTTCCCTTTTCTTCCTTTTCACCCAATAAACCCTGCTTTTCTCACCCTTCAAAGTGTCTGCAAGCCTAATCTTTCATGGTCATATGACAAGAACCGGGCTTTTAGCTGAACCAAGAAGAAAGTCCTACTACAAGATGCAGCATGTTCTTTTACAACACAATGGTTGGCAGTACTACATTCATAGTAGAGATTAAGAACAGTCACAGAATATCAGAGCAAATAAGATGTTCTATTAGGATTCAGAATTTGTTTCCAATAAGCCAATTGAGAAAACTTCGTTCCTTGCCTCCCAGATTCCTGTCACTAAGGGAGTAAACTACCCCTCATATTGTCTTATGCCCAATTTCTGCCTCCAAAGAAAGAAGAAGTAAAAACTAAAAGGCAGAAATGAAATCCACAGGCAGACAGCCCAGCACCACACCCTGGGCCTGGTAGTTAACAATCAACCCCTGACCTAATCGGTTATGTTATCTGTAGATTACCACCATTGCATGGAAAAACACTGTGAAAATCCCTGTCCTGTTCTGTTCCATTGTAATTACCGGTGCATACAGCTCCCAGTCACGTACCACCTGCTTGCTCTATTGATCACAACCCTCTCATGTGGACCCCCTTAGAGTTGTAAGCCCTTAAGAGGGATGGGAATTACTTACTCGGGGAGCTCGGTTTTTGAGACTGAGTCTTGCTGATGCTCCCGGCTGAATAAAGCCCTTCCTTCTTCAACTTGGTGTCTGAGGGGTTTTGTCTTCAGCTCTTCCTGCTATATCACAATCCCTGAAAACCATTATGTATAGAGGGATACTTTTCAACCTGGGCTGCATAATGCAGTCATCTGGGAAAACTTTTATAAAAATCTAGTGGCATTCTCCCCTTCAAAGTAGTTCTGAAATATCCCACAGATTAGTTTGGTTGTTTTTTGTTTCCTTGCTTTGTTTTGCTTTTGGTTTATTTTTTCAGACAGGGTCTTTCTCTGTCATCCAGGCTGGAGCACACTGGCACGATCATGACTCACTGCAGCCTCAACCTCCTGGACTCAAGCAATCCTCCCACCTCAGCCTCCCAAGTAATTAGGACCACAGGTGCATGCCACCACAGTCTGCTGTTATTATTTTCTTTTTTGTAGAGACAAAGGTCTTACTATATTGCCCAGGCTGGTCTCAAACTCCCGGGCTCAAGTGATCCTCCTGCCTTGGCCTCACCAAGTTTTGGGATTACAGGCTTGAGCCACTACACATAGTCCTGATGACTTTCAAATATGTAGGTTGGGTGGAGAATGTGATATAGAGACGTTCAAAAAGTACAGAGTGGATGTGTTGAGGAAAAAGGGTTATAGGTAATAACAATTTCAGAGTAAAAGTAATCATACTATGTTAAAAACATTTTAATCAGGGTTACCTACACTCCAATAATTTATCTGGATTAATGCCTCTTGAGCTACATAGACACTTCTAGTTTTGTTTTGGGATATCTTACTAAAATATGTTTTAGTCACAGTAAACATGACTCTGACAGTGGATATTCTTTGTAATCTCTCTCCAGAGTCTCTTCACTTGTCTTAGCACCCGTTTTGGTTGGCTGTATGTATTGGACGCTAAGTTAGATTCACTCACAAGCTCCTAAGCCCAACTAGGGCTTCACTGGAAATAATTTTAGAAAAGAAGGATACTAGACTCAGGAACTCAGATGAGTGGTTAGATTTAGGGATTTTGACTACACTGAAACTTCATTCTATTGACATGGTCAGATCTCAGGTGTGTCATTTTTCGGGAGTTTTCTCAAGATTTCTCAGTATTCGTTCTCATATTTGGGAGACCAGGTCCTCCTACGAAGTTCTCAGACTGACTTCTGAGAGGCTTCACCTAAGGATACAATTCCCAATATCATTTCTGCTTTGCATATAAAGCGTAATTATAGAGGAAGGAATCTGTTAAAGGAAGTTTAATGACATTCTTTCCATAACATAAGCAATTAGAAGAAATGGCAGAGTTTTATCATAGACTCCAGAGAGTCTTCTAAGAGCATATCAGGGTGTACAGACAGACCAGGGATCAGTTCTCTAAGCACTTTTTCATATTATAGAATAATTCACTTCTCTACCTAAGTTGCTTGGTTAACCTGCCTGTTTTCTTAAAGGGAATGGCAGCAAAAAGCTTAAAAGCAAGAGGTCAGTTTCTTTGTTCTAAGCGCATCAAAGAAAGAAAGAAGGAAGCTGAGATATTGTGTTGTACACCCTGAGAGTTGTGACTTCAGTGTGTAGCGTGTATTGGGACAACCAAAGGGAAGAGGGGGTCAAAGATAATACATAAGCTTTAGACATATCAAACAAAGTGCCTCTTAAATATAACCTACACAGGATTCCATAGGTACCTTCAAATCAGCCTCAAAAAACAAACAAACTTACACATTTACAGTCACCACATTATTTTGCCCTTATTTATTTATTTATTTTGAGACATAGTCTTGCCCTGTCGCCCAGGCTGGAGTGCAGTGGCATGATCTCGGCTCACTGCAACCTCCGTCTCCCAGGTTCAAGCGATTCTACTGCTTCAGATTCCTGAGTAGCTGGGATTACAGGTGCGTGCCACCACGCCCAGCGAATTTTTGTATTTTTAGTAGAGACGGAGTTTCACCGTGTTGGTCAGGCTGGTCAGAACTCCTGACCTCATGATCCGCCCACCTCGGCCTCCCAAAGTTCTGGGATTACAGGCGTGAGCCACTGTGCCTGGCCTATTTCCCTCACTTTTAAAAAGTTGCCCTTCTCTGAAGCCGTAGCTCAAATAATAGTCTCTCCCTTTGCCTGGTCAGTCAAATGCCGAAATCTGGGAGACGTACTGCAACTCGTCATTTCCTTCAACTCCATCATTCTATCAGTTCTACTTCCTAAATAGATTCCCAATCAGTTGTACATCATCTGCTTTGCTACTATTTTAGTTTAAGCTCTCATTGTACTCTTTGCAGGTTATACAGACACACACACAAACACATGAGAATATTTCATATATATGGGAATTGTTCAGCCATTGTGGAAAGCAGTGTGGTGATTTCTCAGAGAATTTAAAGCAAAATTACCATTCAACCCAGCAATACCATTATTAGGTATACACACCCAAAGGAGCATAAATCATTCTACCATAAAGAAACATGTACGTGGATGTTCATCGCAGCACTATTCACAATAGCAAATACATGGAATCAACCTAAATGCCCATTAATGGTTGACTAGATAAAGAAAATGTAGTACATATACACCATGGAATGCTACACAGCCATAAAGAAGAACAAGATCACGCCCTTTGCATCAACATGGATGGAGCTGGAGGCCTTTATCCTAAGTGAACTAACACAGGAACAGAAAAACAAATACTGCATGTTCTCACTTATGAGTGGGAGCTAAACAATGCGAACACATGAGAAAGAAGGGAACAACAATGGAGCCTATTTGAGGGTGGTGGTTGGGAGGAGGGAGAGGACTGAAAACTTTCTGTTGAGTACTATGCTTATTAGCTGGGTGACAAAATAATCTATAAACCAAACCCCCATGATATGCAGTTTACCCTTATAACAAACGTGCACATGGACCGCTGAACCTAAAAGTTAAAACAATTCAAAAAATAAAAATAACAATACAACAAAAATAATACAAATAAAATTAATAAAGTATAGCAACTATTTACATAACATTTTACATTGTTTTGGGTATTATGAGTAATTTAGAGATGATTTATCATGTACGGGCAGATGTGCAAAGGTTCTACGCAAATATTATGCTATTTTATAGAAGGGATTTGAGTGTCCTCAAATTTTGACAACCTTATGGATCCTGGAACAATTCACCTGAGCATACAAAGGGATGACTGTACATATATACGTGGGTTATCATTTGTACATATATATGTATTGTATATATATACACACAGGAATATGCACATAAACCTAAGCATGTGAACATATAATTCCATAAACATAGATCCATAAACATGTGTAAGCATTTGTAAATATATGAGACATGTACATGTTTATATATGTACTTATGTATATTGCTATATGTTATATATACTTATGCATTTATATTACCTATATTATCTATAAATAGATACTTTCATATATGAGACTTAAGTAATAATATATACACTTAAGTATATGTCATATATAGTTCTTAAAATTACACTCTTCATAATTTAATCTTTGTTTCCCTCTTCAGCTCACCTCTAACCCTTCACTTCCATCCTAACTCCCATTCCAGCTGCAGTAAACTTCTTGAAAATTTCTGAGTTCCCCATCTTCTCTTCTGTGTCTTTCAAGGTGTTGCTTCCTCAACTTGGGAAGACTATTTGAATCCTTTTCTTAACTGGGCTAATGGGTAATTTTATTTCATGACCCCTCTCAGCCATTATCAGCTCCTTAAAGCCTTCCTTGAATGCTTCATTTAGTGTCTTTTATTTGTGTTTCCACAGCTCCCATTCTTTGCTCTCCAGGTACAGGTATAACATTCAAAATAAATTTATTATAGCTCTTTTGTTCAGTGCCAATTACATGAAATATATACATCAGATTCTGTCTTGCTTTCCTTCAGTGTGGCATGTCATGTCAGTAGGTGCATACTGCCAGGTGTAATCTGAAGTTGACAAAGAGTTCTGCCCACAGGTTGAAGCAGCCAGTCCCCTGGGAATTTCCCTTGGCCTGGAACATAAGAATCAGGCTGGCATAATCAAATGCCCAGTGTCTGATGGTAGAGGAAGGGTGTTTGGTAGGTAGTTTGCTTGATCCCCATCTGACTCTGGCATATCTTGCCCTGGCTACAGGAAAACTGCTGAAGCATGGTTGAAATTCATGTGACTCGACTGGAACTCATTCTATAGGGACAACAGAGAGTGGACTCTGGATCACCTGACTCAAGTAACTGAGGAGATTTAGTAAGATATAGGGACACAGTTCTCTCTTCATTGATGGTCTTCATTTCTATTCCTCCCTCTCCTTTGTGCCTTCTGGGAGGAGCCCCATTCTACATTTCCAGGGACTTGACGGACCTGTATTTGGAGACTAATGAGATTTGAGATTTTCAAAGAATGAGATGCATTGAGAACTCTTAGTCACCTTCATGGAAAAACCTTCTCAATGTTTCTTTGTGGATTAGTGGGAACTCACTCTGTACCATTATGTTCCAGCAAATGTTGGGCTCATAGGGCTTATTCCTCAGTCACACGGTAGTAAGACTAGTCCCCATTGCATAGCATTCTTTGTGACCAGAATACCTCTTATCTAGTGTAGCTAGCTGAGATTAACAAAAATAAAGGGAAAGAGAAATACCTCATTATGAGAGAGTTGAGTTTAAAAATCATAAATCTATGAAATTGTTGGCTTTCAAAAGATGACATAAAAAGACTCATGGCAAGTATTTTAGTCAGCTATTCTCAAATGATAAAGTAGTTATCTCAGAAACACTTTGATTTTGTTTCAAATACAAACACAGTAGAAAAGGGATGGATAGTTTCAGAAAAACACTGTATAGTTTCAGAAAAATCAGTGTGATCATAACAAGTTAAAGACATGCTTATCTTCTTTTGTGATCTGATTCACTTTTCTGACAAGCTGAATATGTCAGGAATTCAACTGACACATTAACTTTCATAATTCTTTGATAGTATATTTGCCTTTTTGTTTAACATTTGAAAATTTTTGTGGTAAAATACACAGAACATAAAAGTTACAGTTTTTAACATTTTGAATATACCATTCTGTAGCATTCACATTGCTGTGCAGCCATTACTACCATTCATCTCCAAACTTTTTCATCATCCCACTCTGAAATTCTGTGCCTGTCAAACACTAACTTATCATTATTTGAATAGCTTCTAAAACCCACATATGGAATGAGAAACATGTACCCAATCAGATCAAGAGTCTCATTTGAGAGACTAAAATCTGTGGGTTCTCTATAGCAATATTTCAAGACTGCATTTTCTATAACAACCTCACTCCTCCCAACATCCATATTGGGCTTTCATTCCAATTTTGCTACAAATTACCTTTGGATATGTGTATAGGCAAAGAAGATATCCCGCACAGTCCACCACCTTTGTCTCTTAGCAAGAGTCTTGCCCACACTCTAGTCTTGTCCTTCAGTGAAAAGTTTGAATTCTTACCAAATGGGAGCCCCAGTCCTGTAAGCTACCATATCCTGATGGTTAATATTAATTTTGTCATATTTTACACCTGAAACCTAGACTGTCACCACCATTGTTATTCATGTTATCTCTGGTAAAATGAATAAAAAGTCATAGTTAATAAACATAAAGCATAGCTGTTATCAACACAGTTGGTCACAAAACACTAAATGGGCTAATTGTAGCTGCCTTTTTCTACCACTCATACTGTGTTCTGCATGTCTTCAACCAGCAACTCAGCTAGATGAGGTTCTTAACCTGATGGAGTTCTTTAAATCTTTATTTCTGTGGACTTCAGCCTTTGACTGTCCTGACTGATTGGGTTGCTTCAGTTGTCTATAAGCCAGGACTATTGGTCAAGGTACTATTTGACTTCTAGATCGATTTCCCCAGCTCTCCAGTTACCCACATTTCTGGCTCTTGGTTCAGTGATGTGAGAAGTTCAAAATGGCTAGAGGGCAGTCTCAGCTTCTAACTCATCAGATTACTAACTGTATTCCATGGTGGAAACATTTCACTGTGAGATCCTGGAACCTCCAACCACACTGAGGTTGAAGATATAAGAAGGGAAGCAAAAATTTTCAAGTAAGTAATAAAGCCACATAGTGAGAGTGTTACCTCCCAGGTGACATTTTCCAGCCCCGTGCATTCTGCCACAGGAGAAATGGCACAATTTTTTAACCATTAATTTAAGGCATATTTGACATGTCGTAGGGCTAGTGTCCTACCTAAGCATATATGAGTTTCTATCAAGTCAGGTGTATCTGGGTCACAGGCATGTAGTAAGACTAAAGATTTTCCTGATCTTGAGCCCATTGCTGTGCTTCCTTTGCTGTAAAACGATTCTCTTGGTGAGAGGCAATGTCGTATAGGATACCATGGGGTGAAAATGGCATTGAGTATGTGTATGGTTGATTGTACATGAAAAAGCACTGCTGGCAGATCCAATGATAGAGTAAGTATCAATCCCTTCAAGAATAATTAACATCTCTTTTATTATGGACGTGACCATCTAACCTGCTAGTTCTCTGAAAATTAAAAGCTGAATACTCAGCAGAGGTGATAGCCAAATCATCCCAATTGCAAGAAAATCTATGCTTTTGATCCCATGTGTGGCTTCTCCATGTGTTCTTGCCCAATAGCTTCAAGTCCAGACTGTCCTCCAATTCCTTGAATTTAGCTTAAGAAACTTTGTGAGGGGGAGCATTTAGTTGTTGCTCCAACTCTGCCATCTTTAAAATCAGACACTGGACTCAGTCCTCTGCTGCATGTCTTATGGCTAGGGAGAAGATGAGGGACTCCTCTAAAGCTGCAGTGGAGACCTCTGGGTTCTCCAAACATGTTCTCAATTGTATATTCATAGCTTTTAATTTCCCCTTTTCTTTAAGTCCATCTTTAGGGAAGTCTGAAGAAAGTAGAGGACTCCACGGTCTTTACAATTACTACTTTTGCTATAACAATCAAGTCAATTTCTTTTCTTCTCTGTGCCTTCTTCCTTACTTGCAGTTAGTTAATCCTGTACCACGAATACTGACACATTGAGTACGTTTGGTACCATGGTATGCTACACATTGCCCTTGCTCATTTCCCTCCAGCAAAAAGGTTAGCTGTGCCCTCCTCAAATACATGAGACTATCATGCATTCATGAATATCAGAATCATATTTTAAGTCTTTCTTTCTGGGACACACTTTCAATACTGATTCCTATATCAGCCATGGCTCTAGTGAAGAAACAGATGTCATGCTTAAATTTTTAAAACATTCGAATAAAAGATTGTTTACAAATGTGTGAGCAAGGTATAGGGAAACCCTGAGGAGTAGTGCATATCCTGAAGCTAAAATAAAATCCTGAGGAGAGCGCATATCCTGGTTGTCACCACCCACAAACCTATAGGAGCAGTGGCAGGAAGTAGTAACTAAAACCTGAAGAAGGTGAGGCTTTTTTGTTTTAATGGAAAGTATGACCTTTGGGTGGGCATACAGCTCACCATAGCAATCCAGCAAGAGGGAGCTAAGAAAATAAATACTCCCACCTTGCTTTCTTTCATTCCTGCAATCTCCTGCTTGTTATTCACGCTTGCAAATTTTACCAGAAGCCGGGGGGGGGGGGGGGTGGGGGGGGCGGGGGGACTGATCATTGTAATCCTTACAGCACAGCGTTCTGGTAAACAGAATAGGGCAGAGAAGAATCGAGATTAGATCTGGTGGAGTAAGCATGAGCTATACAGCACATATCTAGACACACAGCAGGATATCATAATTTATTTTGAGATTAGGAAATATAGTTCCTATACTTGATGACTTAAAAATCTAATGGTGCAGTCACGTACCTCAGCAATTATGAATGAGTTTGTGTGTACAAAATTCAATATGATAAAAACAATTGCATAGAAACCTAAAATTTGACCCATCCAAAGCTCAAACACATTTCTTCCCAAGATTCTTGTCATGACTAATGACACACCCAGTTACACATACCAGAAACCCAGGAATCATGTGAAAATACATCTCCACCATATCTTACATTCTTTCATGGTGGCGGTTACACAATTGTTGTATCTCATAGCAAGATCTCGCATTCCTTCTCTAACATCACCCACGTGAGCTGGAATATTTATGGCAGCTTGCCAGCGGCATTTCTGTCTCTGTCCTCTGTCTAGCTTACAGAATGACATTTCAAATGTGTAAATCTGGATAGAGTTGGCCATGATTTTACATTTTTTTAGTAATTGCCAAAGATAACATTTATTGAGAATTTGTTATGATTTACTTTTTTGTCTAAACATTTTATATTAATTTAATATTATGGCATATATACTCTTACTAACTGCTTTTCTGATAGTTAACAGAGGCACAGAGTGGTTACATAGATAATCAAGGTCACACAACTCTTAAGTAGTAGAGCAATGATTGAGTCTGGTTTCAAAGCCTTGGCTTTTTATCACTCTTAAACACTAAACTACAATATACTAAAACTGTTGAGAAAATTAATACTTTATAGTCCTTAAGTTATTTATGGTAAACTTCATATTATAGTACTTATTGGGCACCATTATGACCACTTTCCATATAATATCTTTATCAATTCCAATAATAAATAGAATGAGGAAGAAATTAGTATCCCTTATTTACAGCTGAAAAAATAGTCACAGAGTTCTAGTAACATGCCTAAGTTCATACGACTAAACAGTAAAGACAAAATTTATTTTTAGCAGGATCTTGCTTTTTTTTTTTTTTTTTTGAGACGGAGTCTCGCTCTGTTGCCCGGGCTGGAGTGCAGTGGCCCGATCTCAGCTCACTACAAGCTCCGCCTCCCGGGTTTACGCCATTCTCCTGCCTCAGCCTCCCGAGTAGCTGGGACTACAGGCGCCTGCCACCTCGCCCGGCTAGTTTTTTGTATTTTTTAGTAGAGACGGGGTTTCACCATGTTAGCCAGGATGGTCTCGATCTCCTGACCTCGTGATCCGCCCGCCTCGGCCTCCCAAAGTGCTGGGATTACAGGCTTGAGCCACCGCGCCCGGCCTAGGATCTTGCTTTTAACCACTGTGCATACTGCCTCCGATCATAGAGGAAAAACATTAAATTCATTACCCTAGCACATGAAGCCCTTCTCTGCCTCACTCCTTAATCTTACTAGACACACACATTCCTCAATTCTCCTTGTCCAGTAAGGTTTCTGCATATTGATCTGGTGTATGTTTTTATTCCCTTTACACTGTACGAAATGACCACCTCATCCTTCAAAAGGTAGACACCACCTCACTAGTAAAGCCTCATTTTGTGGACTTTCTCCCTGCCATGATACTGCAAAGTGCATTGCTCTCCAGGGTTACAAGAGCTGCCCACATTCATAGTGTGGCATTTTCACATTATTGTTACCATCCAAGTGTCTGTCCACTTCTCTATAACCCTGATATCTATCAAATCTCTTTTTTGAAGGATAAATAATGATCACACTTGTCTGCAAAATTAAAAACATTATAGAACTGATGAAAAATCTTCATGTTAGAATGAAATATACAATTTTATTTCTCCCTTTGTTCTAAATGGCCAAATAGAGCCATACATCTATCTCTAATTGTGAGTTCTTCAGAATAAGAAAATTCAGTGGAATTGCAACAACTAAAGAAAAGAAAGGCATAGTCTCTTGTGAAGTGGCCACTTGATTCATCCCACCAAAATAATAAAGTTAAATCTGTCTTCAAACTTTTCTTTGAACCTAAATGTAACTAAATGTGGCAGGTGTGTAGGCTCCTAAGGCTTTGGAGAACAGGGCCTATTCCCTAGACCTGCTGCCACTTTCTCTGAAGAAGCAGGTCATCTGATGAAGTTTACAACACCAGAAGACAAATGACATCTAGCTTGGGAGGAAGAAATCCTTCAATGGGAAAGAAGCCTCTGGCTGGATGTGGTAATTTTTATCATATTTTATTATGACATTCATTATATGAATATTCTTACAAGTAGGGTTGCCAGATTTAGAAAATAAAAATTACATGATGCTAAATAGTGTACAAGAAATATTGACACTAAAATATGCATTGCTTATCTGAAATTCAGCTGGAGGTTCTACATTTTATCTGGCAACTCTCTCTGACAGTTACTCACTGCAGAGAGATGTGGAGATACATGATATCTGTGACATATTACTCCTGTTCTCACTGTTTCTGAACTTGCCTCTTTTCTTATCACAGGTGTAATAGAAACTGCAGGACGATCTTCTTTCAGATATTTAATTGTTACGAATCTCCTTCAGCTGATAGCACCAAGTTCAGGTATGACTCTTAACCATATGGGCCTTTGCAATTTCAAGTGTGCCAGAAAAAACAAGGATCAAACAAAAGGGACCAGCTCTTTTGAGCATAGTTCCTTAGGTTTAATTCATAGTTATGTAATGAGGACATGTACTGTAGGACTCATCTTATGGTTATGCATAAAGAAAGAGTAATATTCTCTCTGGCCATGAAAATAAATATTTCTAATATGCCTTCTTTTTCAAAGTTAATATTTCTGATGTTAAACAGACATTTTATTTCTGATTAACTTTTGAATTAGAAATGGATTTGAAATGTATGTAATAACTTTAACAGTGTCAATTGGGTTTATTATCATTGTGTTTCTCTTTGGAACTATTGCTGCATCTTGTTATGCTAATACATTTTATAATATTAAAGTACCATTTTGTTCTACTTGATTGGACTAGCAGCAAATTTTTATGTGATTTTAAATTCTACTTACTAATATGAAGAATTCTTACATAAATTTCAAAGTTGTATTTTTTGTGCTCTATTTTACAGGTCTGCATGTTAATGTATACCAGCTTTGTCAAATAATTTAGGAAGCTTACTCTTTTTTTATTCTCTTCAAAAAAGTATATAACTGAAAATCTGTTATGATTTTATTTTTAAAAGTTGTTTTAAACGAACTAGTCTGTAATCTACTTAAGAGACAATTCTATATTTTTTTTAAGAAACTTGAGGTAACAGAAATATATTTACTATAATTATACTTCAGAATACAGTTACTAATATTTCATACCCGCTCTACCCCAAATCCCAAATATAGAACTTTGGCAACAATTTGTGTCACCTACTTTTTAAAGGTTACCTGATTATTGATGTAGTGTAATTTCCAATATTTTAAGTCAATTCTATTCATTTATCTTTGTCCATAAAACAGACTCCCTCATCAGGACAATAGTTTCGAATAGTTGTCTATTATTAACTGTTCTCTTATATTTCATTATCTTTTGTGTTATTTACCCCATTTCTTTTTAACATTGTTTGTAGGTATTTTTTACATTTTATTTTAATTTGGAAACCAGGGCTGTCACCTAGAGGTCTTTATTAAATGCATGGTATCAATTTCTAGCTTATTTCTGTTCCAAAATTTCTGAGTTAATGTCCTCCTCTGAGTTTCTAATGTGATGCTCCAATCCCACATTAGTTGAGAAGTACAGTTTTTCTTCAACTTTTAAGCTCAGGGGTACATGTGTGGTATGTACAGGTTTGTTACGTAGATTAAACATATGCCAGCCGGGTGCGGTGGCTCACGCCTGTTATCCCAGCACTTTGGGAGGCCGAGGTGGGCAGATCACGAGGTCGAGAGACTGAGACCATCCTGGCCAACATGGTGAAACCCATCTCTACTAAAAATACAAAAATTAGCTGGATGTGGTGGCCGTGCCTGTAGTCTCAGCTATGTGGGAGGCTGAGGCAGGAGAATCACTTTAACCCGGGGGGCAGAGGTTGCAGTAAGCCAAGATCGCACCACTGCACTCCAGCCTGGCGAGAGTGCAAGACTTCATCTCAAAAACAAACAACAACAACAACAACAACAACAAAATGTGCCATTGTGGTTTGCTACACAGATCATCCCACCACCTAGAAGTTAAGCCCAGCATCCATTAGCTATTGTTCCTGATGTTCGCCCTCCTCCAATCCCCCACCCTCTGACAGGCCCCATTGTGTGTTGTTCCCCTCCACGTGTTCTCATCATTCAGCTCTCACTTATACATGAGAACATGTGGTGATTCGTTTTCTGTTCCTGCATTAGTCTCCTGAGGATAATTGCTTCCAACTTTATCCATGTCCCTGCAAAGGATATGCAAACCTCTTCCTTTTTATGGCTGCATAGTATTTCATGGTAACACATTATCTTTATCTAGCCTGTCATTGATTAACATTTGGGTTGATTCCCTGTTTTTCCTATTGTGAACAGTGCTGCAATGAATATACACATGCATGCATTTTCATAATATAATTATTTATAGTCCTTTGGGTTTATACCAAGTAATGGGATTGCTGGGTTAAATGGTATTTCTGGCTCTGGGTCTTTGAGGAATTACCACACTATCTTCCACAATGGTTGAATTAATTTACACTCCCACAAACAGTGTAAGGCTCCCCAGAAGGCTTAAATAGCTGGACTTTCCAGCACAAGTCGCTGCAATTCTGGCAAAGTGGGAGGTTAGATCACTTTATATACCCCTAGGGAACGGGCTGAATCCAGGGGCTGAGCAGCAATGATCTGTGGGTTCAGCTTCCATCACACCTCACAGGATAAGACCCACTGGCTTGGAACTCCAGCCAGCTACTAGTAGCAGTGTTACATCTCCCTGAGGTAGAACTCCCAATATCATTAAAATGGCAATATTGCCGAAAGTAATTTACAGATTCAGTGCTATTCCTATTAAACTACCATTGACATTCTTCACAGAACTAGCAAAAACAATTTTAAAATTCATATGACTCAAAAAAGAGCCTGAATAGCCAAGGCAACTCTAAGCAAAAAGAACAATGCTAGAGGCATCATGCTACCCAATATCAAAATATACTATAGCACTACAATAACCAAAAAAGCATAGTACTGGTACAAAAACAGAGAACTCAGAAATGAGGCCATCTAATCTTCAACAAAGCTGAAAAAAAAAACAAACAATGGATTTCCTCTTCAATAAATGGTGCTGGGATAACTGGGTAGCCATTTACAGAAGACTGAAACTGGGACTCTTTTTTATACCACATACAAAAATTACTCAAGATGGATTAAAGACTTAAATGTAAAATCCAAAACTATGAAAATCCTGGAAGACAATCCAAGCAATACCAATCTGGACATAGGAATAGACAAAGGTTATATGATAAAGAGACAAAGGGCAATTTCAACAAAAGCAAAAATTGGGATATAATTAAACTAAAGAGCTTCTGCACAGTAAAGGAAACTGTCAACAGAGTGAACAGACAACCTACAGAATGGGAGAAAATTTTTGCAAACTATGCATCTGACAAAGGTCTAATATCCATTATCTATATGAGACTTAAACAAGTTTAAAAGAAAAACAAATTATTACACAGTGGGCAAAGGACTCTAACAGACGCTTTGCAAAAAAAGACATACATGTGACCAACAATCATGAAAAATGCTCAACATCGCTTATCATTAGAGCAATTCAAACCACAATGAGATATCATCTTACATTAGTCAGAATACAATTATTGAAAAGTCAAAAAATAACAGGTGCTGGCAAAGTTGCAAAGAAAAAGAAACACATACTGTTGGCAGGAGTGTAAATTATTTCAACCATTGTGGAAAGCAGTGTAGTAATTTCTCAAAGAGCTAAAATAAGAACTACCATTTGATCCAGCAATTCCTTTACTGGATATATACCCAGAGGAATATAAATTATTCTACCATGAAGACACATGTATGCAAATGTTCACTGCAGCACCATTCACAATAGCAAAGAGATATAATCAACCTAAATGCTCATCAATGACAGATGGGATAATAAAAATGTGGTATGCATACACCATGGAATACTATGCAGTCATTAAAAAATCATGTCTTTTGCAGGTACATTGATGGAGCTGAAGTCTACTATCTTTAGCAAACAAATGTAGGAGCTAAATTATGAGAGCTCATGAAACACATACTGGGGCTTACTTAAGAATGGAGGGTGGAAGGAGGGAGAGGAACAGAACAATAAATCTTGGGTACTAGGCTTAGTACCTGGGTAATGAAATAATCTGTCCAACAAACCCCCATGACACGAGTTTGCCTATGTAGCAAACCTGCACATGTACCCCTGAATGTAAAATAAAAGTTGAAAAAAAACATACATAGGAATAAAATTATGTAAGGAGATGAAAAATCTGTACACTGAAAACTATAACACATTGATGAAACAAGTTATAGAAGACACAAATAAATGGAAGGATATCACATGTTCATGAATTGGAGGATTTAATGTTGTGAAAATATCTATACTACCCAAAGTGATTTACAGGTTTAGTGAAATCCTTATCAAAATTCCAATGGTGTTTTTTACAAAAATAAAAAAAAAAAAACCTAAAATTTGTATGGAACCACAAGACAGTGAACAGCTAAAGCAAGCTTGAGCAAGAAGTACAAAGCTGGCATCATTAAACTTTCTGATTTCAAACTACGTTACAAAGCTATAGTAATCAAAACAGCATCATGCTGTCATAAAAGCAGACATGCAGACCAATAGAACAATATACAAAGTCCCAAAATAAATCTATACATATATTGTGAAATAATTTTTGATACAGACATCAAGAACACACAATAGAGGAAAGATAGACTCTTCAGTAAATGGTCCTGGGAAAGCTGACTATCCATATATGAAAAATGAAGTTGGACACTTCTCTTCTTACATCATCCACAAAAGTCAATTCAAAGTGGATTAAACACTTAAAGGTAAGACCTGAAACTGTGGCATTCCTAAAAGAAAACATAAGGAAAAGTCTTATTGACAGTAGTCTTAACAATGATTTTTTTTTTTTTTTTTTTTGGATTTGGCACCAAAAGTACAAGTAACAATAACAAACAAGTAGGTCTACATCAAAGTAAAAATCTGCACAGCAAAAGAAACAATCAATAAAACAACAATCAATCAACCTATAAAATGGGATTAAATATTTGTAAAACATTGCTTAAGTGCTTTTGAATATTTTTCTTACCTTAATACATCATTTATTATTCTAGAAATATATGTATAACAGCTGATATTATATCAGTCTTATAATATATATTATATACATAAAATCAATATGTGAATTAGTTTATGGACTATAATTGTTTCAAGCTTATAAAATAAATGAATAATTTGTGTACCTTTATAATCTTATAAAAATCCTTTTCAATTACCCTTTTTAATTTAATGAAACATTCTTATAATAAAATTAGTCCTATATGAAAGCCAAGCATTTCCAGAGATAATACACCAATAAGTGAACATTTCTGTGACTTCCAAAAACCATGGGAATCTGCTGAACTCAGCACTTTATTCTCCACAATTTATTTAACTCTGTCATTCAGAGAATTTCATTAGTGTGCTCTTAGTTCTGATTCAATCATTTAGATCTCACATAGGAACTTTTCAAATTACCAAGAAGTTAGAAGCAAGATTGCTTAGAAACAAGCCATATTTGCAATAACTCTATTCCTTATAATCACCATATGTTCCTCCTAGTTTATTCTCTCTTATATTTTAAACCCAAAGGATTAACTCTCAAAATTCCAATTCAAATCTAACCTTCTCCGGAAATCCTTCCCCAAGGTGTTAGTTTCACACCAAACTTATTCTTCCCTGAAGTTTTGATTAAATTCTAATATCGTATTATATTAAAGTCTCAAGTAGACATTTATACATTGCCTTGGATTAACTTTGCACTGAGTTAGAAAAGTACATTATGCCTAAATATGTTGCTTTTCTCTATGTTTTATACTAGACTATATATATAGTGATCACAAAATTACAAATTAAGACACAAGTATTAAGACAGCACTACATAATTACCAGAATGGTTAAATTGAAAACATTGACTTCCATTACAATAATATAATAATCTTTTTTATATCAATGGTAATTACGATTTCTATATAATTACAGATATTAACAAAATATACAGCCGCTATTTTCCAGGTGTTTATTTTTCCATTCTTTTAAACGAAAACTGCTTTTAATCATTATGTTTTTTATATATTCTTAAGTTTTGTGGGTACATAGTAGATGTATATATTTATGGGTTACATGAAATACTTTTATACAGGCATACTATGAATAATAATCACATTTGGGTAAATGAGGTATCCATTGCCTCAAATATTTATAATTTCTTTGTGTTACAATAAAATTATACCTAATTATACTCCTTTGATTACTTTTAAATGTGCAATAAATTATTGTTGACCAGCTACCCAGCTGTGCTATCAAACACTAGATCTTACTCATTCTGACTATATTTTCATAACCATTAGCCATCCTCATGTTATCTCCCCTTCCTGGCTAATCTCCCTAGACTCCGGTAATCGTCATTCTACTCTCTATCGCCACGAGTTCAATTGTTTTGCTATTTTTAGCTCCTACAGATAAGTGAGAACATTGGAAATTTGTCTTTCTGTGCCTGACTTATTTCACTTAACATAATGACCTCCAGTTCTACCAATGTTGTTTCAAACGACAGAATCTCTTTGTTTTTACGGCTGAATAGTGCTCCCTTGTGTGTATGTGCCACATTTTCATTATCCATTTCTCTGTTGATGGTCACTTAGGCTGCTTCCAAATTTATCTACTATTGTGAACAGTACTGCAATAGAAATGAGAGTCCAGATATCTTTTCGATATAATGATATCTTTTCTTTGAGGTATATACCTAGCAGTGGAATTCCTGGATCATACAGTAGTAATTCTATTTTCACTTAATTGAGGAACCTCCACACTGTTCTCCATAGTGATTGTACTCATTTACATTTCCATCAACAGTGTATGAGAATTTCTTTTTCTCCACATCCTTGCCAATGGTCTTTTGGATAAAGGCCATTTTAACTGGAGTGAGATTATATCTCGTTGTAGTTTTCATTTGCATTTCTCTGATGAGCTGATGCTGAGCATCTCTTTATATAGCTTTTTGCCATTTGGATGTCTTCTTTTGAGAAATGGCTATTTAGATTTTATTCATTTTTAAATCAGATTATTAGATTTTTTTTCTTACTGAGTTGTTAGAATTTTGGAGAAGTTCCCCAATGTTTCTTGTAGTAATTTCATAGTTTGAAGTAAGTCTTCAGTCCATTTTATTTTATTTTTATATATTTTGAGAGATAGGACTCTAATTTCATTCTTCTCCATATGGATATCCAGTTTTCTCAGCACCATTTATTAAGGATACTGTCCTTTCCCCAATGTATCATCTTGGCAACTTCAACAAAAATGAGTTTGCTGTAGATGTATGGATTTGTTTCTGGGTTCTCTATTCTGTTTTCTCTGTCTATGTGTCTGTCTCTATGCCAGTATCGTGCTGTTTTGGTTACTGTAGCTTTGTAGTATAATTTGAAGTCAGGTAATGTGATGCCTCCAGTTTTTTGCCTCTTTGCTCAGGATGGCTTTGGTTATTCTGGGTGTTTTATAGTTTCATATAAATTTTAGGATTGCTTTTTCTACTTCTGTGAAAAAAATGTCATTGGTATTTTGATAGAAATTACATTCAATCTGCAGATTGTATTGGGTAGTATGGACATTATAACAATATTCACTCTTCCAAACCATAAACATGAAATATCTTTCCATTTTTTGGTGTCCTCTTCTCTTTCTTGCATCAGTGTTTTACAGTGTTTATTGTAGAGATTTTTCACTTTTATGGCTAAGGCTTCTTTTTAGTTTTTAAATTATAAATATTGTGGGTACATAGTAGGTATATATAGTTATGAATTACATAAGACATATTGATACAGGCATAAAATGTGTAATATTCATGTCAGGGTATACAGTATGTCCATTACTTTAAGCATTTATTCTTTATGTTTTAAACAAACCAATTATGCCATGTTAGTTACTTTTAAATATACAATTAAGTTTTGTGGGTTTTTAAATTTGTTTTTACTAAGGTTATCAGATGTGCTAGTAAATACCAGGTCTTATTTATTCTTTCTAACTATTACTTTGCACTCATTAACCATCCCTCCTTCTCCACTCCACCTGCAACTACTATTTCCAGCCTTTGGTAACCATCTTTCTACTTTCTATCTCACTGATTTCAATTTTTTAAATATTTTTAGCTCCCACAGATAAGTGAGAACATGTTGAGAGAGGAGGTAGAAAGAAACTAGCTAGGCAGACAAGGCAAAGAGTCCTTGGCAGAACTTCTCTTCTAAAAAAGAGCAGTCTGGAAGATCAGGCTGCAAACATAGATAAGGAAGCTGGAATCTTGCTCAGGGGGATGCCTGCAGTTGCACCAGTAGAAAGGAGTACCTGGTGCCAAGCATGTGAAACATGAGGGCACCACCTCCCCTTTTCTAGCACATGCACAGTAGGAAAGAGATAAGCTACATGAAGTAGCTCAGGCCAAGGACCTGCTGGGATAATAAAAGGTCAGGACAGGGGCTGCCAGATATTCACACTCTATACAGATGGCACACCTAATCCTAAATGGTTTTTCTTGTCCTATATAGGTAAGATACCCCCTCCCACTAGCTCATTTATAAAAACCCTTGCATTTCACTGTGGAATGGCAACCCTTTTAGGGACCCCTCTCTGCAGCAAGAGGCTGTTATCTTTCTTTCACCTATTAAATTTCTGCTCTAACCTCACCTTTCATGTGTCCTCATCCTTGATTTACTCAGTCATGAGACCAAAAACTTCGGATGCCACCCCAGGCAATGAGGCCATTAAATGTGAAGTTGTCTTTCTGCACCTGGTTTATTTCACTTAGCATAATAACCTCCAATACCATCTATGTTGTTGCAAATGACAGAGTCTCTTTCTTTTTATAGCTAAATAGTATTCTTTTTCGTGTATGTGTCACATTTTCATTATCCATTTGTCTGTTGATGGCCATGTAGGTTGCTTCCAAATCTTAGCTATTGTGAACAGTGCTGAAATAAACCTGGCAGTGCATATTTCTTCAATATACTGATTTCCTTTCTTTTAGGTATATACCTAGCAGGAGAATTGCTGGATCCTGTGGTAGCTCTGTTTTATATATATATACTTTAAGTTCTGGGATACATGTGCAGAACTTGCAGCTTTGTTACATAGGTATACACATGCCATGGTGACTTGCTGCATCCATCATCCCATCACCTACATTAGGTATTTCTCCTAATGCTATCACTCCCCTAACCCCCCACCTCCCAACAGGCCCCAGTGTGTGATGTTCCCCTCCCTGTGTCCATGTGTTCTCATTGTTCAATTCCCACTTATGAATGAGAACATGCAGTGTTTGGTTTTCTGTTCCTGTGTTAGTTTGCTGAGAATGATGTTTTCCAGCTTCATCCATGTCCCTGCAAAGGACACAAATGCATCGTTGTTAATGGCTGCCTAGTATTCCTGGGTGTATATGTGCCACATTCTCTTTATCCAATCTATCACTGATGGACATTTGGGTTAGTTACAAGTTTTTGCTACTGTGAATAGTGCCCCAGTAAACATACACATGCATGTGTCTTTACAGTAGAATGATTTATAATCCTTTGGGTATATACCCAGTAAAGGGATGGCTGGGTCAAATTGTATTTATAGTTCTAGATCCTTGAGGGATCGCCACACTGTCTTCCACAATGATTGAACTAATTTACACTCCCACCAACAGTGTAAAAGCATTCCTATTTCTCCACATCCTCTCCAGCATCTGTTGTTTCTTGACTTTTTAATGATCATCATTTCAACTGGTGTGAGATGGTATCTCATTGTGGTTTTAATTTGCATCACTCTGATGACCAGTGATGATGAGCTTTTTTTCATATGTTTGTTGGCTGTATAAGTGTCTTCTTTTGAGAAGTGTCTGTTCATATCCTTTGCCAACTTTTTGAGGAGGTTGCTTGTTTTCTTGTAAATTTGTTTAATTTCCTTGTAAAATCTGAATATTAGCCCTTTGTCAGATGGATAGATTGCAAAAATTTTCCCCCATTCTGTAGGTTGCCTGTTCACTCTGATGATATTTTCTTTTGCTGTACAGAAGCTCTTTAGTTTAATTAGATACCTTTTGTCAATTTTGGCTTTTGTTGCCATTGCTGTTGGTGTTTTAGACATGAAGTCTTTGCCCATGCCTAGGTCCTGAATGGTATTGCCTAGGTTTTCTTCTAGGGTTGTTGTGGTTTTAGGTCTTAGGTTTAAGTCTGTAATCTACCTTGAGTTAGTTTTTGCATAAGGTGTAAGGAAGGTGTCCAGTTTCAGTTTTTTGCATATGGCTAGCCAGTTTTCCCAACACCATTTATTAAACAGGGAATCCTTTCCCCATTTCTTGTTTTTGTCAGGTTTGTCAAAGATCAGATGGTTTTAGATGTGTGATGTTAATTCTGAGGCCTCCATTCTGTTGCATTGGTCTATATATATGTGTTTTGGTACCAGCACCATGCTGTTTTGGTTACTGTGGCCTTGTAGTATAGTTTGAAGTCAGGTAATGTGATGCCTCCAGCTTTGTTCTTTTTGCTTAGGATTGTCTTGGCAATGAGGGCTCTTTTTTGGTTCCATATGAACTTTAAAGTAGTTTTTCCAATTCTGTGAAGAAAGTCAGTGGTAGCTTGATGGGGATAGCATTGAATCTATAAATTACTTTGGGCAGTATGGCCATTTTCACAATATTGGTTCTTCCTATCCATGAGCATGAAATGTTTTTCCATTTGTTTGTGTCCTCTCTTATTTCATAGAGCAGTGGTCTGTAGTTCTCCTTGAAGAGGTCCTTCACATCCCTTGTAAGTTGGATTTCTAGGTATTTTATTCTTTCTGTAGCAATCGTGAATAGGAGTTCACTCATGATTTGGCTATTTGTCTATTATTGGTGTATAGGAATGCTTATGATTTTTGCAGATTGATTTTGTATCCTGAGACTTTGCTGAAGTTGCTTATCAGTTTAGGAGATTTTAGGCTGAGATGATGGGGTTTTCCAAATATACAGTCATGTCATCTACAAACAGAGACAATTTGACTTCCTACTTTTAACATTTTGAAGAACCTTCAAACTGTTCTCCATAGTGGTTGTACTAATTTAAATTCCCACCAACAGTGTATGAGGTTTTCCAATTTTCCACATCCTCTCCAGCATTTGTTATTACCTGTCTTTTGCATAAAAGCCATTTTAACTGGAGTGACATGATATTTCATTGTAGTTCTGATTTGCATTTCTCTGACAGTCAATTATGTTGAGCACCTTTTCACATACCTATTTACCATTCTTATATCTTCTTTTGGAAATGTCTATTGAGGTCTTTTTCTAGTTTTTTTAAAATCAGATTATTAAAATTCTTTTTATAGAGTTTTTTTAAATATATATATTCTGGTTATTAATCCCTTGTCAAATGAATAGTTTGCAGATATTTTCTCCCATTCTAGGGGTTGTGTCTTCACTATTTTGATTGTTTCCCTTGCTGTGCAGAAGCTTTTTAACTTGATGTAATCCCATTTGTTCACTTTTGCTTTGGTTGCTTATACCTGTGGGGTATTACTCAAGAAGTTTTTGCTCACTCCAATGTAATGGAGAGATTCCTTAACATTTTAATTTAGTAGTTTTATAGGTTGAGGTCTTAGATGTAAGTCTTTAATCCATTTTAATTGGATTTTTGTATATTGAGAGAAATAGGGATCCAGTTTCATTCTTCTGCATATGTATATCCAGTATTCTTGGGACTATTTATTGAACAGGTTTGTCTTTTCTCCAGTGTGTGTTCTGGACATCTTTGTCAAAAATGAGCTCACTGTGGATGCATGGTTATTTAACTGGGTTCTCTATTCTGTTCCATTAGTTTATGGACCTGTGTTTATGCTAGTACCATGTCATTTTGGTTACTAAAGCTCTGTAGCACAATTTGAAAGAAGGTATTGTGATTCCTCCAGTTTTGTTCTTTTTGCTTAGGATAGCTTTGGCTATTCTGGGTCTTTGTGGTTCCGTATAAATATTAGCATTGTTTTTACTATTTCTGTGAAGAATGTCATTGGTTTTTACATTTGTCCCCTGGGTTAAGTGATTCTCCTGCCTCAGCCTCCTGAGTATCTGAGATTACAGATACCTGCCACCATGCCCAGCTTATTTTTGTATTTTTAGTAGAGACAGTGTTTCACTGTGTTGGCCAAGCTGGTCTCAAACTCCTAACCGCAAGTGATCCACCCACCTTGGCCTCCCAAAGTGCTGGGAGTACAGGCATGAGCCACCACATCTGGCCTGTGTTATTGGTGTTTTAATAACAATTGCATTAAATATGTAGATTGCTTTGGGTAGCATAAACACTTTACCAATATTCATTATTCCAAACCATGAACATGAAATGCCTTTCCTTTTTATTTTTTAACCGTATCCTTTCCAATTACTTGAATCAACAATTTATACTTTTCATCAGAGAGATCTTTCACTTCTTTGGTTAAGTTAATTTATTTCTAGCTATTTTATTTTATGTGTAGCTATTGTTAATGGGATTACTTTTTTGATTTTGTTTTCAGATTGTTCACTGTTTGGCATATAGCAATGTTACTGATTTTTATATATTGATTTTGTATCCTACAACTTTACTGAATTTATTGATTCTAATAGGTTTGTGGTAGAGTCTTTAGGTTTTTCCAAAAATTAGATTGTATCATCTGCAAACTAGGATAACTTGGCTTCGTCCTTTCCTATTTGGATGCCCTTTGTTTTCTTCCTGTGTTTGATTGTTCTAGATAGAATTTCCAGTACTATCTTAAATAACAGTGGTGACAAAGGGCATCCTGGTTGTGTTTCAGATCTTAGAGAAAAGGCTTGCAGTTATTCCCCATTCAGTATGATACTAGCTATGGGTCTGTTGTATATGGCTTTTATTACGTTGATGTATGTTCTTTCTATATTTAGTTTTCTGAGTGTTTTTATCATGAAAGGATGTTGCATTTTTTTTATTATTATTATTATTTTTATTATACTTTAAGTTCTAGGGTACATATGCATAACGTGCAGGTTTGTTACATATGTATATCTGTGCCATGTTGGTGTGCTGCACCCATCAACTCGTCAGCACCCATCAATTCATCATTTATATCAGGTATAACTCCCCAATGCAATCCCTCCCCCCTCCCCCCTCCCCATGATAGGCCCCAGTGTGTGATGTTCCCCTTCCCGAGTCCAAGTGAGCTCATTGTTCAGTTCCCACCTATGAGTGAGAACATGCGGTGTTTGGTTTTCTCTTCTTGTGATAGTTTGCTAAGAATGATGGTTTCCAGCTGCATCCATGTCCCTACAAAGGACGCAAACTCATCCTTTTTTATGGCTGCATAGTATTCCATGGTGTATATGTGCCACAATTTCTTAATCCAGTCTGTCACTGATGGACATTTGGGTTGATTCCAAGTCTTCGCTATTGTGAATAGTGCCGCAATAAACATACGTGTGCATGTGTCTTTGTAGTAGAATAACTTATAATCCTTAGGATGTTGCATTGTATCAAATGCTTTTTCAGGATCAATTGAAATAATCATATGTTTTTGCCGTTTATTCTATTGATATGATGTATTACATTGATTGATTTATGTATGTTAAATGATTCATTCATCCCTGAATATATCCCACTTAGTCATGATGAATAACCATTTTAATGTGTTGTTGAATTTGATTTGCTAATATTTTGTTAAGTATTTTTTTCATCAATATTTATCAGAGACATTGACCTGTAATTCTTTTTTATTTGTCATTGTCTAGTTTTGGTATCAGCATAATACTCGTCTTGAGTTTAGAAGTTTTTCGGAATACTTTGAGTATAATTAGTATTAGTTCTTTAAATGTTTGGTAGAATTCAGCAGTCTTCAAGTTAACTAATTTTTTCTTCTGCTTGATCAATTCTGCTATTAATAGACTCTGATTGATTCTTTAGTATGACAACTGCATTTTTCAGCTTCAGAATTTCTGCTCCATTTTCTAAAATTATTTTAATCTCCTTGTTACATTTATCTGATAGAATTCTGAATTTTTTTTCTGCGTTATGTTAAATTTCTTTAAGTTTCTTCAAAACAGCTATTTTGAGTTCTCTGTCTGAAAAGTCACATATCTCTGTTTCTCCATGAAGGAAAAGTTATGTTCTTCTGTGATTGGTTTAGCTCTGTTTCTCCCACCCAAATATCACCTTGAATTTTAACAATCCTCACATGTCATGAGAGGAACCCAATGGGATATAATTGAATCCTAGGGCCAGGTTTTTCCTGTGCTGTTCTTATAATAGTAAATCTACAAGATCTGATTGTTTTATAAAGAGGAATTTCCCTACACAAGCTCTCTTGTCTGTCATCAAGATGTGTCTTGCTTCCCCTTTGCCTTCCACCATGATTGTGAGGCCTCCCCAGCCATGTGAAACTGAGTCAATTAAACCTCTTTCCTTTATAAATTACCCAGTCTTGGGTATGTCTTTATTAACAGTATGAGAAAAACTAATACTTTCTGGATTGTCTTGATGCTTGTAGATGTTTGTCAGTGTCTGGGCATTGGAAAGGTAGGTATCTTCTGTAATCTTCACAGTCTGGGCTTGTGTGTACCAGCTCTTCTTGGGAAAGCTTTCCATGTATTCAGAGGAATTTGGATAATGTTATCTAAGTCTTTGTTCACTGTAGCGTATCTATTTTAAGGTGTACCCCAAGCCCATTAATGCTGTGGCTCTTGCAAATTCATAGATGTGCCACCTTGGTGGTCTTGGGTAAGATCTGGGAGAATTTCCTGAATTACCAAGCAAAGATTCTTGTTCTCTCCCCTTACTTTCCCCCAAACAGTCTATCTCTCTGTGGAACTGCCTGTTGCTGAGGGAGGAGTGACACAAGCACCGCTGTGGCTACCACTACTGGGTCTATGCTGCATCAGGCCTGAAGCCAGCACAGTACTGTCTGTCACCCAAGGCTTGCAGTGACCACTGGCTGGCTACTGGCTATGTTCACCGAAAGTCCAAGGACTCTATAATCAGCAATTGGCAAATTCATCCATGCTTGCATTCTTCCCTTCGGGAGAGCAAGTTTCCCTTATTCCCACGTGGGTCCAGAGATGCTATCTGGGAGCCGGGGCCTGGAGTCAGAAACCTTAGGAATCGACCTAGTGCTCTATGCTGTTGCAGCTGAGCTGGCACTTATGCCACAAGACAAAATCCTTCCCACTTTTCCCTCCCCTTTTCTCAAGCAGAGGAGTCTCTCCCCATGGTGACCACCACCCCAGGTCTGTGGCAAGTACTGTCTGGCTACTGTCAGTGCTCACTCAAGACCCAAGGGCTTTTCAGTCAGCTTGTGTCAATTGCTGCAAGTCTTGAGTGTCTCCCTTAAGGGGAGTGGGCTCCCCTCTGGCTCAGGGCAGCTGCAGAAATGCCATCCAAAAGCCAAGTCCTGGAATTGGAGACCCCCAAAGCCCAGCTAGTACCCAAGCTGCAAGACAAAGTCCCCTCAACTCTTTCCTTTTCTCAAACAGAAGGGTTCTCTTCCTGTAGCCACCACAGTTGGGAATGTTCTGGGTCACACCTGAAGCCAGTATGGCTCTAAGTCTTTACCAATGCCTGTGACAAGTACTATCTGGCTGCCACTACAAATTACTCAGGGACCAAAGGCTCTTTAGTTAGCAGGTGGTGAATCCTCCTAGGATGGGGTTCTTCCCTTTAAGGCAGGAAGTGCCCTTCCAGCCCAGAGTGTTTATAAAGGTCATTCAAGGGATACAGGATGAAAGGGGGACCTCAGAACCCTGCCTGATGCCCTGTTCTACTGTGACTAAGCTGGTATCTAAGTTGTAACACAAAGTTCTCTTTACTCCCCCACCTCCTCTTCTTAAGTAGAAGGAAAGAGTGTCTCCTGGAATTATGAGCTTCACTGCTTGTCTTTGGAGGAGAGGTCACACATGCACTCCCTTGGCCATCTGGCTGGTGTCTCACTAAGTCACTTATACCCCAAGTCCACTGGCTCCAAGCCCTGCACAGCATGAGGACTTTCCCAGGAACTGCAGCCCTTGTAACTGAGATAGCCTTTCAAGGGCTCTTAATCCCATGGTATTAGGACTTGCCAGAACTCAGGTTCCAGCTACTAAGATGGATAATTTGCCTCTGGCTGGGACTAGTCTAAATGTTCCCTCCATGGGTTCTGGGCACCAGCTGAATTCTGCCCTGTGTTGCTTTGCACTCTGTCAGGAAAGCACTGAGTTCCAATACAAAATAGTAGCACACAGATTCTCTCTCAATGCCACATGACCATTGCTAGGCAATGGGGGAAGGATGTGTAGGCAGTTCAAGACTGTCTTTTCTACACTCTTCAGTGCCTCTTTCCTGAATATGATGTTAAAACCAGTTACTCTGATCACTCACTTGATTTTTGGTTCTTATGAAAGTACTTTTCTGAGTAGATAGTTCTTCAGTTTGGTGTTCCTGCAGGGGTACAATTGCCGAAGGCTTCTATTCAACCACCTTGCTCCACCTTTCCCTTTCATTAAGTTTTAAATATATGTCCTGAAAACCAAACATCTTTTATTTTGTAATTTTATCCCATTTTAGTCTCAATTTAAACACCAGAGATTTTAGTTATTTATATTTCTGATTTTCATATATTTACATTATTTCAGGGAAATATTTAGATTTTATGACACGTTTGTTTATTTGCTATTACTTTTCTATATATTAGATATTTCTTTAGATTGAGATCCTAATTTTGATGTAATTACATTTGAATTAGGTAATTCTCATGTAAACTTGCAATGAAGATATATTGAGAATCTTTAAATTTCTATTTTCTTCCTAAACATTGGTAATTATTTGACTTTACTCAAAAGTACAGGCTTTTGGTCCAAATGCTTTTTCTTCAATGTTTTACATCACTGGTTATACTATCTTCAAGCCTCCTCTGTTTCAGATGAGAGCTCTGATGTCCATAGTTGTACAAAATCTGTTAAGGAAGCAATCAGTGTTATTGACGGCATACTGATTTTACAACTATTTAAATACGATGAAGAAGGAGTGTACACAGAGGCCACAACTATACTCACTGGCGTCTGCAACACAACAAAAATCAAGATCAAAATCTACATTTTCCAGACAGAACACAATTGGATTAAGAAAATAATTTCTTTAATTGTAATGCAAGTAGCAAGAAGTTTAGATGTGGTCTCCATTTTTTCTCATTGTATAGCCCCCAGATCCCTAAAGAGATTACATTTATTTATTAGTCCCAGAAAGTATAAAGTAAAATGACTGCATAACTAATTCAGGTTTTGGAGCCATGATAAGAAGGGTATGAAATAAACCTGCATCGGTGTGAGCACTGACTTGCTGTTCCCTCAATTTTTTCTTGTAATTGACTGACATGTAGCTCTTACATGGGAATTGTTCACAGTTTGAATGGTGGGCTGCCCCTCCCTGCACATGTACTTCTTTACCATGTCACAGCTTTAGTTGAAGGAAGAGTTCAGTGGAGATGTCAAGGAGAACCTTTCCTGTGGATCTACAGTTAACGTTCAACAATCAATTGATCAACAGCAAGGTGTGACTGAACTGGGGTCTTTTTCTGGTGCCACTGATTTTTTTATTATTATTATTATACTTTAAGTTCTAGGGTACATGTGCACAACGTGCAGGTTTGTTACATATGTATCCTTGTGCCATGTTGGCGTGCTGCACCCATCAACTCGTCAGCATCCATCAACTCGTCATTTACATCAGGTATAACTCCCAATGCCATCCCTCCCCCCTCTCCCCTTCCCACAATAGGCCCCAGTGTGTGATGATCCCCTTCCTGTGTCCAAGTGATCTCATTGTTCAATTCCCACCTATGAGTGAGAACATGCAGTGTTTGGTTTTCTGTTCTTGCGATAGTTTGCTGAGAATGATGGTTTCCAGCTGCATCCATGTCCCTACAAAGGACACAAACTCATCCTTTTTATGGCTGCATGGTATTCCATGGTGTATATGTGCCACATTTTCTTAATCCAGTCTGTCACTGATGGACATTTGGGTTGATTCCAAGTCTTTGCTATTGTGAATAGTGCCGCAATGAACATACGTGTGCATGTGTCTTTATAGCAGCATGATTTATAATCCTTTGGGCATATACCCAGTAATGGGATGGCTGGGTCATATAGTATTTCTAGTTCTAGATCCTTCAGGAATCGCCATACTGTTTTCCACAATGGTTGAACCAGTTTACCATCCCATCAACAGTGTAAAAGTGTTCCTATTTCTCCACATCCTCTCCAGCACCTGCTGTTGCCTGACTTTTTAATTATTGCCATTCTAACTGGTGTGAGATGGTATCTCATTGTGGTTTTGATTTCCATTTCTCTGATGGTCAGGGATGACGAGCATTTTTTCATGCATCTGTTGGCTGTATGAATGTCTTCTTTTGAGAAATGTCTGTTCATATCTTTTGCCCACTTTTTGATGGGGTTGTTTTTTTCTCATAAATTTGTTTGGGTTCTTTGTAGGTTCTGGATATTAGCCCTTTGTCAGATGAGTAGATTGCAAAAATTTTCTCCCATTCTGTAGGTTGCCTGTTCACTCTGATGGTAGTTTCTTTTGCTGTGCAGAAGCTCTTTAGTTTAATTAGATTCCATTTGTCAATTCTGGCTTTTGTTGCCATTGCTTTTGGTGTTTTAGACATGAAGTCCTTGCCCATGCCTATGTCCTGAATGGTATTACCTAGGTTTTCTTCTAGGGTTTTTATGGTTTTAGGTCTAACATTTAAGTCTCTAATCCATCTTGAATTAATTTTCGTATAAGGAGTAAGGAAAGGATCCAGTTTCAGCTTTCTACTTATGGCTAGCCAATTTTCCCAGCACCATTTATTAAATAGGGAATCTTTTCCCCATTTCTTGTTTCTCTCAGGTTTGTCAAAGATCAGATAGCTGTAGATGTGTGGTATTATTTCTGAGGACTCTGTTCTGTTCCATTGGTCTATATCTCCGTTTTGGTATGAGTACCATGCTGTTTTGGTTACCGTAGCCTTGTAGTATAGTTTGAAGTCAGGTAGCATGACGCCTCCAGCTTTGTCCTTTTTGCTTAGGATTGTCTTGGCAATGAGGGCTCCTTTTTGGTTCCATATGAACTTTAAAGCAGTTTTTTCCAATTCTGTGAAGAAAGTCATTGGTAGCTTGATGGGGATGGCATTGAATCTATCAATTACCTTGGGCAGTATGGCCATTTTCACGATATTGATTCTTCCCATCCATGAGCATGGTATGTTCTTCCATTTGTTTGTGTCCTTTTATTTCACTGAGCAGTGGTTTGTAGTTCTCCTTGAAGAGGTCCTTTACATCCCTTGTAAGTTGGATTCCTAGGTATTTTATTCTCTTTGAAGCAATTGTGAATGGAAGTTCATTCCTGATTTGGCTCTCTGTTTGTCTGTTACTGGTGTATAAGAATGCTTGTGATTTTTGCGCATTAATTTTGTATCCTGAGACTTTGCTGAAGTTGCTTATCAGCTTAAGGAGATTTTGGGCTGAGACAATGGGGTTTTCTAAATATACAATCATGTCATCTGGTGCCACTGACTCTTAAAAGTAGTTGGTGAAAGCTGATTCTCACATGTGTTCTTTATAAGTAAAGGGAGATTTGCAGTATAGTGAAATGAGCAATTAGCAAGGCATAGTTAGTCATGAAATGCTCCTGTCAGTTTGCTGAAATAAGGGAAAACGTGAATAACCCAAGCCACCAGTTTTTCAGAGTTATTTGAGCATTTAACAGATATTTAAGAGTGAAAGCTAATCCTTCAAGAGATTCAGATAAAAGTACAGGATATACTTCCTTGGAGCTCCCACCCTTGCTGCTTCACTTACCTTTCAGAGTATAAAGTAGAACAAAAATGAGTAGGGTGAAGAATAACATTAGAATACCCAAGATTATGCATAAATCATCTGTCCAAATACTATACAATAAGAACAGGTCATCTGAAACAGAGACTGAAAAAAGAGAAAGAAAAAATGCAAACAATTCATTATAAAGAAATAAAGACTTGAAAATATTCACAAATTAAGAATCCAGACATGTAGAAGCCCACTTAATAAAGGGAAGAGGAGGTTGAGTAGGTTCATTTACTTGTTTTTTCTGGGCCTATCTGAGGTTTTATGATGTCATAGAATATGTAGGTTGGTCGAGCCTGTGTGTGCAATTTGGGTTGAACCATGAATGCAATCTGTGAGAAGTCATCTCTACTCATTAATCCACAGGAAACTGAAAATACGCTCTCATTTATTTTTACACGTTTGTTGAAGAAAGGTAGAGGCAGTGTCTGAAAATGTCATAAGGAGGTTCTGAACAGTTGGATAAAACAAATTATTTTTAATTGCAGCTCAGTGGCAGAAGAGGAAATTTTAACATGCAAAGTACACAGGATGATCATAATATTGGAGGAGGTCAAAGTCAATCAATTTAAGTAACAAATGGACAAAAGATGATAAAGAAGGTGCCATGATTACTAAACTCAAATCTTTAAAAGGTTGTCATAGGGCTCAAACTCTAGAAGGACCAATAATAAAGTTACAGATGATACTTTTGATTTCATTAATGCAGAACATTGTGATGTTCACTGTTGAATCCCCAGTATTTAGAAATGTGTTTAGTATATAGTAATCTCTTATCTAACTTCTGTTAAGTGATTTAGAGCTACAAAGACAACATCCAGAGGAAATCAGAAAACAGTTACAAAACAATTTTAGAAGTTTCAAAGATGAAACAGGGTCCAAAAAATACCACCTGTACATATTATATTTAAAAATTGGATGAGACAAGCTAAGAAATATCTGCAGAACAAAAATTATTAAAGGTAACTTGAGAAGAGGTACTTTGAAAAAGTAGTAAATAAAATTGATGATATTGAAACATAATGTCTGAACTTAAGAATTCAGAGTGGGTACCACAAAAATCACTCATATTTAGGAATTGATTACTAAACTTGATAATAAACTGGAAGGCATAAACATGGAGAGAAAAAGTCAAAAATAAAGAAGAGAAGTTAAGAGACATAGAGAATGGAGTAGAAAGTTCTGATTGACAGAATCTAAAGTTAAAAAGAAGACAAATTAAATAAAGGAGAAAAGGAAGTACAGTTATGTGCCACATAATGAGGTTTTGATTAACAGTGAACCATATATATCACAGTGGTCTCATAAGATTATAATGGAGCTGAAAATTTTCTTTCATCTAGTGATGTCATCCTGAGGAATTAATTAATGAGCTGTTGGAACTGTAACAAGAATGCATAGCTGAGGAACAAGCAAGAGACAAGGAAACTGCAGGAGAAGAAAAAGAACTTCTCAGGAAATCCAGAGTGAATGGTTTAGCAGAAGCTTTTGCAGACATCAACAAGCTCCTTAAAATATTTGAAAATATGAACCCCAATACTGAAAGGATTGCATTAATGAACAGGAATGTCTGTGGTACATTATCTGCTTACAAGCAAATCTACGATGAAAAAAAGAAAAAAATCAAGCAAACCACAATGGATGTTTCTGCAGAGGCACCTCCTTTAAGAAGAGCATCCAGCAGGTCCTTCAGGAATTATCACAGAAGAGAAAACATCCTTATTATAGGAGGTGACAGGTCCACATGTGTTATTGCCCTTGAAGATCTTCCAAGGGAACAAAATACGGAAGTAGAAAATGGTGATAGTGATGATCCTGACCCTGTGTAGGCCTAGGTTAAGGTGTGTATTTGTATCTTAGTTTTTAACAAAAAAAAATTTTTAATTGTTTTATTAGAAAAGACTTATAGAATAATGACATAAAGAAAGAAAACATTTTTGTACGACTGTACAATATATTTGTGTTTTAAGCTGTTATTACAAAACAGTCAAAAAGTTAAGAAATTTTTAAGTTTATAAGTAAATAAGTCACAATAAGCTAAGGTTAATTGATTACCAAATAAAGTAAATTTAGTGTAGGCTAAGTGTACAGTGTTTATAAAGCCTACAAGAGTGTACAGAAATGTCCTAAGTCTTCTCATTCACTCACTACTCATTCAATTACTCACCCAAAGCAATTTCCAGTCCTGCAAGCTCTATTCATAATAAGTGCCCTGTACAGATGTGCCATATTTTATCCTTTATACCATATATTCACTGTCCCTTTTCTATGTTTAGATATGTTTAGATACATAAATACTTACCATTGTGTTACAATTGCCTATAGCATTCAGTACAGTAGCATGCTGGTCTGGTTTTTAGCTTAGGATAATAGGCTATACCTTATAGCTTAGGTGTGTAGTATGCAATACCATTTAGGTTTGTGTAAATATGCTACACGGTATTCACATAATGATGCAATTGCCTACACAAATATTTCTCAGAATGTATCCCATTGTTAAGCAACACATGGCTGTATTTAAAACAATGGTAGCTGAGATTTTTTGAGACCTGACAAAAAACACTAATGTAGAAAATCAGGGAGCCCAATTAATCCTTATTATTAAAAAATAAAAAGAATTCCACAAAGGCATGTGCATGTGCGCACGTGCACGCAGGTGTGCGCGCACCCACACACACACACACACACACACACAAAACTCTTTTGAGCAGCCAGAGAAAAAGAAAGTTCACATTCAGAAGCGCCAATTAGACTAAAAGCAGACTTCTCAATAGAATAGAAACAGTGGAAGTCACAATAGTGAAATAATATGTTCAATGCGCTGGAAAAAATCTTCAAACTAAAATTCTGTAGCCATTGAAATAAATATGAGACAAACACTATCAGATAGTGTGATAATATTTGTTAAGTCTGACATGCAAGAAAAAATAAAAGTCAAAAAAGTTGTAAACTATAGATAAGTATAAATAAGCAATGCTATATAAAACAATAATTAAAATAATGTTCTATGAGGTTTAAATAACATAGAATTAAAATCTTCAGCGATCATAGTATATGTCCTGATGGAACTACATGTTACTAAACTATTCCAAGATCTTTTTATCTTCTGAGAGTGTTCAAGATATTGATATGGTTAGGCTTTTTGTTCTCATCCAAATCTTATCTTGAATCATAATCCCCATGTGTAGAAGAGAGGGAAGTAATTGGATTAAGGGGATGGTTTCCCCCATGCTGTTCTCATGATAGTGAGTTAATTCTCACAAGTTTTGGAAATGGTACTTTTTCCTGCTCTCTCACGTGCACTCTCTCACCTGCTGTCATTTCAGACATGCCTGCTTCCCCTTCCGCCATGATTGGAAGTTTCCTGAGGTCTCCCCAGCCATGCAGAACTACCAGTCGATTGAACATCCTTTGCTTATAGATTACTCAGACTCTAGTAGTATCTTTATAGCAGTGTGAGAACGGACTAATTCAGGTATTAATTAAATTTAGACTTGATAGTAAGTATACACGTTGAAATTTCTGAAGAACCACTTAAATAGTGGGAAAAAAAACTGTATAAATTATATGTCATTATAAGTAAAAACAGATGGAATAATTAAAATTACAAACAGAAAATGAAATGTTTAAAACACAATACAATGAAAATGAAGAAAAATAGAAATATGTATATAAAACAGGAAGGTCAGATAAGCACAAAATGATGTTAGAAATTTGAAACATCAATAAGCTAAAAGTATAAATGATCCATTTAAGTGGCAATAATTATAAAATAGAATAGATTAAAAATTAAAATCTAATTATATCCTTTCCCAAGAGAAGCACAAAATCATAAGTATGCAGAAAAATTTAAATATAAAATATTTTAAGCTAAATAAAAAGAAAAATATGTACAATACAAATATAAATCAAAAGATTGTAGCCATTAATTTGGTGAAAATTGGTAAAATTTGAACATATTTTGAAGATAAAATAAACTGATTAATGTCCTGTTGATAGTGAGGTGCAAGAAAACAAAAAGTAGCCATACTACTATTGGGAAAATAGATGGCAAGACAAGAAAGCATTACTAGATACACGTAATAATTAATGTTTTCTTTTGCCAGTAAAGCTTATCCACTTCAATGGTATATCAACTTAATATCATGACTTCAAACTGTAAAGGAATAATTGATAAAACTAGAGAATTTATATTTAAGTAATTATTACCATTTTATTACTTAATTTCTCTATTTTTCCTGTTTGTCATACCTGTTTACTTTTTCCTGCATTTTAGAGGAACTTTTTTAAAATCACATTTTAATTTATTTATCTTTTTTGGTTTTGACTCTATCAATTTGTATCATTTTGATTACACTAGGAATTAATTTATACATGCTCAACTTTTCACAATCTACTGAGAAACACCATTTTATCACTACAGTAGACCTCTTTATCATTTCTACTTATGTTGTAGTTGTTTTATATATTACAAGTATATGTACATAAATTAAAAATCCAATCAGACAATGTTATTTTTTTTGCTTTTCATCATCAAACTTATTAAGAACTCAAGAGGAAAGGAATATTGTAATAGATTTACTTCAATAGTTACGATTTGTCTTCCTTAACTCCTAATGACCACGTTTCCTTCTGCTGTTATCTCCCTTCTGAAGAACTACAGTGCTTTGAAGCAGTTCTGCTGGTAAAGAATTATCCAAGATTTTCTTTCTCCTTAAAATGTTTTTACTAACTTTCATTATTTAAGTATATTTTCACTGGACATAAAATTATGGTTTGGCAGTTCTTTACTTTCAGCATAGAAAAAAGTCACTTCCTTCTGACACCGTGGATGGATTTGGATTAGAATTCCACAGTTGTTTGTATTATTGTTTTCCCTCATAAGTAATGTGTCCATTTTCTCTGGATGTTTTTAATAATTTTTCTATGGCTTTACCTTTGGAATCATTTGATTGTTATGGTATGGCCATGGATTTCCCTAGATTTCTATTTGGGGGTTCACTGTACTTTTTGAATGTGTAGGTTATGTCTTCTGCCAAATTTGTGAAGTTTTCGATTTCTTCAAATATCTTTACTGTGCTTCATTCTTTATGTTTTGTACTGAAACTCCCAGGACACAAGTTTCATTCTATTGCTATTGTCCTACAGGTCCCTGAAACTCTGCTTTTTTTTAATTCTTTTTTCTCATTGGTCTTCACGTTGAATAAGTTCTATGCATCTATCTCTCAACTACATTGAATATTTTCTCTGTCATCTCAATTCTGCTATTGAGCCTATACTGTGATAATTTAAAAAAAATACTATTGTAGCTTTTAGCTCTAGGATTTCTAGGTGGTTCCTCTGTATATTTTCTATTTTTTTGCTGAAGCTTCATTTCCCATTTGTTTCAGAGTGTTTGCCATTACTTCTTGGATATTTTTATAGTAGCAGTTTTAAACTCTTTGATAATTTTAACATCTATGTAATCTCAGTGTTGCTCCCTATTGTTCTTACCCATGCATGCTGAGATTTTCCTGATTCTTCACATGCTGAGTAATTTTGGATTGTCTTCTGGATATTTTGAATATGATATTATAAATCTCAGATTCTTGTTAAATCTTATGGGGCATGTTAATATTTTTGTTTTCATGGACACCTGACCCAGTTGGGTTTGGGTTATAAGTCCTATGAACACTGACCTTTCATATATTTTTCAATTCCTCTTTGAAAGCAATTATTTAAAAATTATTGCTAAATTATTTTTTAAAGTATTTTTCATATTTGTCTTGTGTGTGTGCTATAGGCAATATTTCCCTTAGCTTAGTCCTCAATATCTTCTATGTGTTGGGATTTTTTTAATCAGATGTATACATTTAAAGTTCTGGGATGAACCCTGGAGTTCATAAACAACTTTATGGAATCAATTTCCCAAGGTTCTTTCCTCTCTGCTCTCTCTCTGGTAATTTCTAGTTCCCTAGGGCTTGTCTATTTGGTATTTCAGGCCAGAAATCTTGGGTTTTTATATACCTCCACTATGCTGTACACTTCCTGCGACTGTACTTGTGTCCATGACTGAGCAGCACTAGGACATGGAAAGACAAAGTCACTTAGGGTTTCTCCACCCTCTTTTTGCCATAGATCTTCTGAGAAAAGTGGAAAGTCTATTTCTAGGAGTCACAAACACTTCTAGTTTCATGCTACCACTACCACCACAAACCAGAGATTCCTTTCTCATTTCTGAAATCTTAACTAGAAGATTTTTCCTGGAGCATTTGTTGTTTGCATTGATGACACCTTCTGGGATTCATGGTGCTTTGAGCCCAGGCTTAGTGTATTAGGCTGTTTTCATGCTGCTGATAAAGACATATCCGAGCTGGCAAGAAAAAGAAGTTTAACGGGACTAACAGTTCCACATGGCTGGGGAGGCCTCAGTATCATGGCGGAACATGAAAGACACTTCCTACATGGGGGCATCAAGAGAAAATGAAGTAGAAGCAAAAGCAGAAACCCCCGATAAAACATCAGCTCTAGTGAGACTTATTCACTATCACAAGAATAGCATGGGAAAGGCCAGCCCCCATGATTCAATTACCTCCCACTGGGTTCCTTCCACAACATGTGGCAATTCTGGGAGATAAAATCCAAGTTGAGATTTGGGTGGGGACACTGCTAAACCATATCATTCCTCCCCTGGCCTCTCCAAATCTCATGTCTTCACATTTCTAAAGCAATCATGCCTTGTCAACAGTCCCCCAAAGCTTTAACTCATTTCAGCATTAACCCAGAAGTCCACAGTCCAAAGTCTCATCTCAGGCATGGCAAGTCCTTTCTGCCTATGAGCCTGCAAAATCAAAAGCAAGCTAGTTACTTCCTAGATACAATGAGGGTACAGGTATTTGGTAAATATGGCCATTCCAAATGGGAGAAATTGGCTAGAACAAAGAAGTACAGAGCCCATGCAGGGCAGTCAAAATTTAAAGCTTCGAATTTACCTCCTTTGACTTCATATCTCACATCCAGGTCATGTTGATGCAAGCAGTGGGTTCCCATGGTCTTGGGAAGCTCTGTCTCTTTGGCTTTGCAGGATACAGCCCCACTCCTGGCTGCTATTATGGGCTAGTACTGAAAGTCTGCAGTTTTTCCAGGAGTATGGTACAAGCTGTCAGTGGATCTACCATTCTGGGGTCTGAAGGACGGTGGCCCTATTCTCACAGTTCCACTAGTCAGTGCCCCAGTAGGGACTCTTTGTGGGGCCTCTGATCCCACATTTCCCTTCTGCACTGCTGTAGTAGAGGTTCTCCATGAAGACCCCACCCCTGCAGCAAAAGTTTGTCTGGGCATCCAGGCATTTCCATACATCTTCTGAAATCTAGGTGGAGGTTCCCAAACCTCAATTTTTTACTTCTGTGAACCTGCAGGCTCAACACCACGTGGAAATAGTCAAGGCTTGGGGATTCTACCCTCTGAAGCCACAGCCTAAGCTTTATGTTGGTCACTTTCAGCCATGGCTGGAGCAGCTGGGACACAGAACATCAAGTCCCTAGGCTTCAAACAGCACAGGGACCCTGGGTCTGGCCCACAAAACCACTTTTTCCTCCTGGGCCTCCAGACCTGTGATGGGAGAGGCTACTATAAAGATCTCTGACATGCCCTGGAGACATTTTCCCTGTAGTCTTGCGGATTAACATTAGGCCCCTTGCTACTTATGCAAATTTGTGCAGCTGGTTTGAATTTCTCCCCAGAAAATGGGTTTTTCTTTTCTATTGCATAGTCAGGCTGCAAATTTTCTGAACTTTTATCCACTGTTTCCCTTTTAAAACTGAATGCCTGGCCAGGTGCAGTGGCTCAAGCCTGTGATCCCAGCACTTTGGGAGGCCACATCAGGTGGATCACCTGAGTGAGATCAGGAGTTTGAGACCAGCCTGCTCAACACGGTAGAACCCTGCCTCTAGTAAAAATATTTAAAAAATTAGCTGGACGTGGTGGCAGACACCTGTAATCCCAGCTATTGAGTAAGCTGAGGCATGAGAATTGCTTGAACCCAGGAGGTGGAGGTTGCAGTGAGCCAAGCTTGTGCCACTCCACTACAACCTGGGCAACAAGAGTGAAATTGAATCTCAAAAAAACAAAAACAAAAACAAAAACAAACAAACAAAAAAAAACACCTGAATACCTTTAACGTTACTCAAGTCACCTCTTGAATGGTTTGCTGCTTAGAAATTTCTTCTGCCAGATACCCTAAATCATCTTTCTCAAGTTCAAATTCCACAAATCTCTTGGGTAGGGGCAAAATGCCACCAGTCTCTTTGCTGAAACATAACAAGAGTAACCCTTGTGCCAGTTCCCAAGCAGTTCCTCTTCTTCACCTGAGACCATCTCAGCCTGGATCTTATTGTCCATATCACCATCAGCATTTTAGGCAAAGCTGTTCAACAATTCTCTAGGGAGTTCCAAACTTTCCCACATTTTCCTGTCTTCCTCTGAGTCCTTCAAACTGTTCCAACCTCTGCCCATTACACAGTTCCAAAGTCGCTTCCACATTTTGGGGTATCTTTTCAGCAATGCCCCACTCTACTGATACCCGTTTACTGTATTAGCCCATTTTCATGCTGCTGATAAAGACATACCCGAGACTGGGAAGAAAAACAAGTTTAATTGGACTTACAGTTCCACATGGTTGGGGAGGCCTCAGAATCATGGCAAGAGGTGAAAGGAATGTCTTACATGGTGGCAGCAAGAGAAAATGGGGAAGACGGAAAAGCAGAAACCCATGATAAACCCATCAGATCTCATGAGACTTATTCAATATCACAAGAATAGCATGGGAAAGACTGGCCCCTGTGATTCAATTACCTCCTCCTGGGTCCCTCCCACAATATGTGGGAATTCTGGGCGATACAATTTAAGTTGAGATTTGGATGGGGACACAGCCAAACCATATCACTTGGGTATACCAGAGGGAAAAAATGACAAACTCATTGCTGGTTTGGTATTTCCTTGGTTTCTGGTCTTCCTTAATCTGATTGCTACTGTTTGCTTTACAATATCCTCGAATACCTGCTTGATGCATTCTGTCCAGTTTTAAAGCGATATTCAATTAAAGAGACAGGGCAGGATGTACTCACTCTATCTTATCTAGTGCCAACAGTCCAGTTCTCTTTTAATTGTGCCTGGTCGCCTGTTTTACTTATCCACCTTGTGTTTAAATCTTAATTATTATATATTTAATTTCTAGACATTCTAGTTGATCTCTTTCAACTATTGTTGATCTTTTTATTAGTTTCATCTTTGATTCTTATTTTGAATTCATCCTTTTATTTTTTAAATATATTAGAAATATTTATATTGTGTATCTAATAAACAGCAACTCTATTTCATAGTTGCTATTTCTGAAAAACCTAAAATCATCTTTGACACTTTTTGTTTTCTTGCACCTCAATATCTAATAGGACATTAATCAGTTGCCTTTATCTTCAAAATATATTCAAATTTCACCAATGTTCACCAAGTTAATGGCTACAATCTCATTAAGGGAGGGTTTATGTATATGAATGATTAAGGCAGAATTATTTTCAAATTCTACTGTTCGGTGCTGATGGAGAAAAGGTGTTTTTCTTATTATTCTACTCTATGAGATGTATTTTTAGTGAATTTTTACACAGACTATTTTGCTGTTCACTCCTTTGGGGTCCCAGATATATGTGGATATTTTTATTGGACTCTTCCTCTATGAGGGCTCTGGTAATCATCCTTTGTCCACTTGACTGCAATGTGGACTTCAAAACAAAATAAGCAACCTGGATTTAGAAGATGCCCATGGAGAGAGAGAGAGAGAGAGAAGAAGGAGGAGGAGGAGGAGGAGGAGAAAAGGAGGAGGAGAAAGAGGAGAGGAAGAGAGGGGGAGGCAGGGAGGGAGGGAGGGAGAAAGAAAAAAGTCAAAATAAGGTTTTGATTGCAACTTTTGATTTCTTCCGTACACAAAATATTTTCTTAGTTTTCTCAATGGCTTAAAAATAACTTGCAAATAATATTTGGTGGATATAGACAGACAGATAGACAGATATTGCAGTATATATACTGTAGTCAGAAAGAGTAGTTTAGGAAATTACACACTGATTGAAATAGAATTCTATTTTATACATTCTTAAACATTCTTGCCAGGTTTTGTTGATCCTGGTGGGCTTGTCCTTTGGGCTCATTTGTTTGTTAAGATTTGAGGCTTGGGTTTATACTTTGAGGTGCAAATAGATGGAATGGGTTATGCTGGAGAAAATTCAAAATATATAAAAGGTTTGAAAAGACTATCTATGTAGCATCTGGACCAGTTATGTCTTAGGAGTGAAGGCAAAGCTCTTGCAAAGAATAAAGTGATTCTTTTGTTTAGTGTTTACTTTGATCATCATTGTTTTACGTAAATAACTCCCAGTAACTGCAAACAAATAAAAAGCATTGCTAAATTCTCAGATGCTATCATAACAAAGTATATACATATAGCTGCACTTCTAGTAACATCTAAATATATAGGCAAGATGTATTAGTTCGTTCTCAAACTACTATGAAGAAATACCTCAGACTGAGTAATGTATAAAGAAAGGAGGTTTAATTGATGCACAGTTCCAATTAAGGCTGAGGAAGCCTCAGGAAACTTACAATTATGGTGAAAGGCACCTCTTCACAAGGTGTCAGGAAAGAGAATGAGTGCCAAGCGAAGGGGGAAGCCCCTTATAAAACTATCAGATCTCATGAGAACTCACGCACCATCATGAGAACAGCATGGGGGAAACTCCCCCATGATTCAATTATCTCTACCTGGTGTCGCCCTTCACACGTGAAGATTATCACAATTCAAGGTGATATTTGAGTTGGGACACAGAGCCAAACCATATCACAGGATGATCAAATAATGGCTTTCAATAGTCTTGAAACTCAATAGGAAATAAAACATGTGATATTAGCCTTTTGAGCTCATTAATTTTTCAAATGGAATCTCTGATGCAAAAATGGTTATTAATCACTGTCTTGGAGCCAACATTTGGTGACATAAATAATTGTGTTTTGTAAATGAGCATCTGGACCCCATAATCTTGGATGAAATGGTTGCCAGACCTCAAGGAATATATCTGTTCCCCTGGTATGCAAGCAATTGTGACCACGAGTGATGCTGGAAATACAGGCAGTCATCAGAGAAGCCTAAGACTCTGCATCTTACACAGTTCAGAGGACAGCATCTAAAGTTTCTAAGGTGTCCCCAAATCCTGACTCCTTCTGTTGTTGCTAGGAAAGTTGCCCAGCTTTACCTAAATACATCCAAGTAAAGAGGGTACCAGGCTAAGAAGAGATGAACTGAGAATTTCTATTTTTCTAGTACCACTTACCTCTTTTCCTGAATTGCAAATAGATAGGCAAAATGCCAATATACATCAGGAAAGGTAGACACTGAAACACAAGATGAACACATCTTATATTCTGTGCAACTGAAAAAGGATCAAGGAGAAGGAGAATTAGGAAGCTAGCTCTTTTGGAATCCATTGGAACAGCAACAAACATGCTAGATTAAGGAAATTATTTTAAGGTCTCAATATAATGTCTATTTAGGTCTATTCAACCTAAGTCACAACTCAGGCATGAAAAGCAGGGTTGTGAATGAGGTAGAGCCAGGAATCAGGAATGAGGGGAGGACTTGTTTGGGCTTAGGATAGATGAGGGTACTGGAGAACAGTATTTTCCTACTTTCCCACACTCTGTGCAGTGTGTTTGTTGATCACAACATGAAAATAAGATCTAGAGAGAATGGGCCCCAGTCACTATAACATATGATGTTTGTAGGACAAACAAAATGGTAGTTTGGGGAAACTCTGAGTTAGCTAAGAGGACAAAAGTGCTTTGGAACCCAATAATTTCACAGTTGTAATGCCCTGAAGGTATAACTGAAGGATCTTCTTTATAGCATTCCTGCTATTTAGCCACTCAAACTTTGCTTGAAAACTTATATTCTAGAGAGCTTACTATGGTGTGAGAAAGATTATTTCAAGTCTGGGTAATTTTCCTTATTAAACCAAGGTTTCCCATATCAAACTAGATATTTATTTATTTATTTAGAGACGGAGTCTCACTCTGTCACCCAGGCTGGAGTAAAGTGGCACGAACTTGGCTCACTGCAACCTCTGCCTCCTGTGTTCAAGCGATTCTCATGCCTCAGCCTCCCAAGTAGCTAGGAACTACAGGCATGCATCACCACACCCAGATAACTTTTTGTATTTCTATTAGAGACAGGGTTTCACTATGTTGGCCAGCTTGGTCTCAAGCTCCTGAACTCAAGCAATCTGCTCCTTTTAGACTACAAAAGTGCTAGGATTACAGGCATTAGCCTCAAACTAGATTTTTAAAAGATTCTTTTGCTTATTTATAACATTTCTAGAAGAAAATGACAAGACTTGTGTAATTCTGAGACACATTATGCAAAGAACCAATAACTATAAATACTTGGCTTAGGGTGAAGAAGATCCAGAAAAGAACATGGTGCTTTCTGTTTGAGTTTTTCTTTTGTTTTGGTTCTATGTTTTTGTGTGTGTGAGTTTTTAAAATCACAAATACCAGAAACTACCAACAGGAAAGTCCTAAGAGGAAGAGTTTCCTTACATCACACTAGAAGTAACCTCTACAAGGACAAAGACTTTAAGTTGTTTTTTCCTTTTGCTTTACTGTTAATATCTAGAACAGTACGTAATCCCTGAGATACTCAGCATACATTTGTTGAACAGATAAGTCAAATTGCCTAATGAGTGAGTTAATGACCTCCCCATCACTGAAAGTACGCAAGGATGATGTTGATACCTCACATCTTAGTGGAGAAGAGCATCACTATATTTGGAGCAAAGTGTTCGCATTTGAAACGTCTAAGTTTCAGCCCTGGCTCTACATGTTTGAGCTTGAACAATTTAACTGAAAACTCTGATGACTAATTTCTTCATCCAAAAAAATGGTGATAATAAATGGAACCTACCTCATAGGGTGTTTGGATGACACTAACTATAAATTGTTTATCACATTTCCTGGCACATGATAAATACTCATTCAAAGTTATACAGGTCTTTATGAATTATATAGGACTGGCCAAGATGAACTCTATTTTCGTTTTTAGGCTTATGTTTTCTGAACTATAGAAGAATTTCATTTTCATGATAACTCTCAAAAGGCACCTTGTCTTATCAATTATATTTATGTCACTATGGATGAAATTATTTCCCAAAGTCTCCTAGTCCATCTCCTCCTCTATACAAAGCAGCCTAGAATGTATCACAGCTTCTTTCTCTCAGGAAATCTAGAATACTTGATGGCATAACATGTCATTTCTGATACTCATCTTGCATGGTCTAAAGTCCTAAGATCCAGTACTGTGAGGGTCCATTCTCAAATGTATCCAATGCCTTCTCTGCCTTCTGTTTTCAACTCTCTGAAATTAAGGCTGCATTTCCCACCCGTAGTGATGCAAGGGGTGTATGTTTAGGTTAATTTCATAGGAAGAACAAAGGGGAGTTGAGAGAAGATTCAGGAGAACCAAGAATCGGATTATTGGTTCATGTGTTTTTCTTTTTCTTATAATCAAGGTAAAATATTCTGGAGAATTTGAGGAATAAGTCTGAAAATCCATAGAAGATGCCTGTAGAAGAGAAAACTATTCCAGCCTGGGCTACAGAGTGAGACTCTGTCTCAACAACAACAACAACAACAACAAAAATAATAATAGTTTTGAATATATATATATATATTTGTTTTTGTTTTTGTTTTTTTGAGACAGAGTCTTGCTCAGCTGCCCAGGCTGGAGTACAGTGGTGTGATCTCGGCTCACTGCAACCGCCATCTCCCGGGTTCAAGTGATTCTCCCATCTCATCCTCCTGAGTAGCTGGGATTACAGGCACCCACCATCATGCTTGGCTAATTTCTGTATTTTAGTAGAGACAGGGTTTCACCATGTTGGCCAGGCTGGTCTTGAACTCCTGATCTCAGGTGATCCACCTGCCTTGGCCTCCCAAAGTGCTAGTGATTACAGGCGTGAGTCACTGCACCTAGCCTCAAAACTATTATTATTTAAATTCCAGAAAATGGCCCAAGTGAGAAGAAATAAGTAACGATGGCTCCGCAAGGATCAGGAGATTTTGGAGGTGACAGCTACTATGGCAGCAGCAGTGCTTTCGCTCTGGAGAACCACATAAACATGGAGAACACTAGCTCATCCTGAGATACAACTCAAGATATTAAGACCTTCTTTGGCAAGTACAGCAGTGAGATGCTTTGAGGTTGACACTGTTTTGTGTGAACCTCCTCCAAACACTTGGTATCAAGTAAAGAAGGAATGGCTTCAGAACTCATTACCTTTCCTGAATTCAATACCTTTTATTCTTAGAAACAGAAGAGCAGCCACAATGCTCAAATATATCCAAGGATATGAAATTTTATGTGACATCAAAGACATATATTCTGATTTGAACAGGATATCTGAAAGAAAGAGTAGAAAGACTTGGTAAGTACAGCAACAGAATTATAAGATTACATTGTGCATGGAAGTTTACTGCTGAAGAAGCAGGAGCCACACTTAAGATCCCCATTATACTCCATGCTATAAACTCTGAGCTCCGATGAGGGTTGTCAGTCAATGAAGCTGGACTAGGGGAAAAAACAGAGTTTGGGAGTTATTGTGTCAAGAATAGAACAGTATTGGATGAAAGGATGAATTCCTACTTCTGTTCCTACATTCTAATGGACAATCCACAAAAGGAGGGAAATTATAGAACAGAGCCTTGGATGCCACAGTAAATGTTGAATTTGGAAAACTCCATAGTTGTGGGACTGGATCAGAAGTGCCACTGGTGAAATTTTAGAAAGTTTAAAGAAAAAGTAAGAGCTCTAAAGTCACAGAATAAAACTAAGAAAGAAATCTGACATTCAGTGTTTAAATTCCCTGTAGGGAGTTCCTGTGAGACCAATTTAACAGAAAAATTCTCCCAGAAGAGAATATCTAATATCCTGATCAAAATGTAGAAGGAAGGAAGGAAAGAAGGAAGGAAGGAAGGAAGGAAGGAAGGAAGGAAGGAAGGAAGGAA
>NC_045434.1:174176152-174180541 GCF_002776525.5 Piliocolobus tephrosceles
GAAGGAAGGAAGGAAGGAAGGAAGGAAGGAAGGAAGGAAGGAAGGAAGGGAAGGAGGGAGGGAGGGATAAGGTCCAGCCCTACTGGGCCTGTGGGTTTTTTTCTTCATGTGCAGAGATGAGAGAGCGTAGAAATAAAGACACAAGACAAAGAGATAGAAGAAAAGACAGCTGGGCCCGGGGAACCACTACCACCAAGACGTAGAGACCGGTAGTGGCCCCAAATACCTGGCTGCGCTGTTATTTATTGTATACAAGGCAAGGGGGCAGGGTAAGGGGTGTGAATCATCTCCAATGATCGATAAGGTCACGCGAGTCACGTGTCCATCAGACAGGGGGCCCTTCCCTATTTGGTAGCCAAGGCAAAGAGACAGAGGGAACAGCTTACATCATTATTTCTTCTATGCATTTTTCAGAGAGCTCAACGGCTTTAATACTTTCACTGATTCTGCTACTGCTATCTAGAAGGTGGAGCCAGGTGTACAGGGTGGAACATGAAAGTGCACCAGGAACATGACCCATGAAGCACAGCATCACAGGGAGACGTTTAGGCCTCTGGATGGCTATGGACAGGCTTGACTGATGGCAGGCCTTCCACAAGAGGTGGTAGAGCAGAGTCTTCCCTAAGTCCCCCGGGGAAAGGGAGACTCCCTTTCCCAGTCTGCTAAGTAATGGGTGCCTTCCCAGGCACTGGCACTACTGCTAGACCAAGGTCTGCTAAGTAACAGGTGCCTTCCCAGGCACTGGTGTTATCGCTAGACCAAGGAGCCCTCTAGTGGCCCTGTCCGCGTGTAACAGACGCCTCACACTCTTGTTTTCTGATCACTTCTCACCATGTCCCTTGAGCTCCTGTCTCTGTATGGCCTGGTTTTTCCTACGTTATAATTGTAGAACAAAGATTATTATAATATTGGAATAAAATGTAATGCTACAAACTAATGATTAATAATATTCACATACAATCATATCTATAATCTATTTCTAATATAACTATTCTTATTCTATATATTTTCTTTATTATACTGAAACAGCTTGTGCCCTCAGTCTCTTGCCGTGGCACCTGGGTGGCTTGCCACCCACAGGAAGGAAGGAAGGAAGGAAGGAAGGAAGGAAGGAAGGAAGGAAGGAAAGGAATTGCTGGGTGTTGATAAAGCAGGTAATTCCTCAAATTTCTCAAAGTTTAGAAAATCAGGAAAGTTGAAAGTCAACATTTGCCCATCATTTTCTGCCAATTACTAAGGATTGGGCGAGTGGAGTTTTAAGATCCTTGTATATAAGGTATAAAGAGAGACAAACATGGGTTCCCAAATAATGAAGGAGAGATTGGGAACAGAAAAGCCACAGAATTATACAGGCAATACCTCCACAGACTGGGATTTTCAGATACAGAACACAAAATAAATATCTTAGTGTATTTCAATTTAAGATGATGTGAAGTCTAGCAGGCTAACCTACTAAATTAACACCAGACTATTAGAACCTGAGGCACACATGGATTCTAGAAACAACAACAACAAAAATAACATGTAAAAATAGCACAAATCCATTGTCAAGGCATCCCCCCTACTTGGCTATCACCATGACTCAATTTGCTTTCTTCATTTTTGAAAGGCTTCTATTTGAAATTTTAAAAATAAACAAGAAAGGAGCATGGGATCTGAGGTTCTAGATTCACACCTTACCTTCAACAACGCTGATTACTGTTGGTCAGTCCAGGAAACCTAAATGGCTCAGAAGGGAAACGTAGGTTTAAAAGGGAAACCAGAAGTAATTCTCCCATGAAGTGGCGCAGAAAACTGAAATGGTGAGTTGATTAAAGGAGTCTATTTTGGGTCACAAAGGGACCTAAGCACCTGAAATGGATGGGTTTCTGCTGAACAAGAAGAAAAAAAAAGGACTTACAGTATTTATTTTATCAGCTTTCTAATTGTTCACTCATGGCTGTTAAGACAAAGGATATTTCCTTGATATTAAGCCTCTGTGAACTGGATCCAGTTAAATGCTTACCTTCTTCTATTCAGAGTAATCTAACAACAGAGGTAAAATTGATCTGAAATCACATCCAAAGACCCTCTGGGTAGACACTAATGATGTCTCTCAGGGAATATTCTCCTCCTTCTCCTTTTTTGGGAAAGCATCTCTTGAGAAATGAAACTAAAACAATTCCCTGTCTCTGTGTTGAGTAATACTAGGACCAAACCAGTTTCTGTAATAAAGTACACTTGTGACATCATAATTTTTAAATCAATATTAATTCTGCATATTGCTTTGTTTTGTAAAACTATTGCACTGGCAATATTTCATTTCAAGCTCAAAATAACATATACTTTATCATTTCCAAATGAGATAAATCAACGGTCTTGAAGGTTAAGTGATACCCAAGGTCACAAAGCCCAAAAAAGGTGAATCTAGCACTCAAATGACATAAAAACTTTGGAAGCCTTAACATGCTATACAGAACAAGGGCTTTTTCTTTAATGATTCTAATATCTTCCATTGTTTAAAATAACCCCTTAGCACCTGGTATTTTCCTTGTCCCAGCAACTTAATACATTTTCAATAGTGCATGTCTACAGCAGTTCATAATTTATAAAACAACCTCACATTTATTATTCCACTTAATTTTCTCTTTAGTTGGCCACATTGAAGAAGGACATGAAATTTTCTGTAACAATTCTTCCTTGATAAAGCTAAGCCACAAGCACTCACCTGGTATGACAATACCTGCCCTTTTCTCTTGACCAGTGACTGGGTTGTAAAAGCAGCAAGTTACAGGACCATGGGTGTTATTTTTTAGAAGAATGGTCATCTTCAAATGTAATAATCCAACTCCATCCTGAGAGTAAGATTTTGATGAATGTGGAATTACATTCCCACTGCTATCTTTCCACGCCATCTGGGCTTGTGGGAACCACCCTCCTGAGGTACACTCCGCCACAAACCCCTCTGTGTTGAGAACCTGAACATTAATCTGCACATCCAAGCCTACAGCTGGAAAGAAGAGAGAGAAATTACATTACAGTTATTGGTGTGGACTCAAGAATTGAGAAGTAAATCAGCCTTTTCATTCTCTGTGCCCTATATATACCATAAGTGTAATGGGGGTGGCCACAATTAGAACAAGAATAATACTTCCATCCAAATCCAAGCTAGCGAGACATCAAAAATGTTATCTATAAAAGAAAAGACTGTAATTGGAATTTAACTGTTGTTCTTCAAAAGATCACATGTAAAAAGTGAAAAAAAGTCACAGCTAGGAGAAGGCACTTGCAATACATCTGGAAAGTAGCATCCAAAATATATTAAGTACTATAAATCAATAAGACAGATAAACTTTGTGTTTTCAATGGGAAAAATATTTGAAAAGCCATCTCATTTAAAAAAATATCCAGGTTACCAATAATTATATGCAAAGCTGTTCAACATCATCAGCCATCAGGGAAATACAAAGTAAAACTTTAATGATATTCCACTTCACCCCACCAAAATGTTTTAATGAACAGCACTGGCACTGACATTACCAAAGACTGGAGAGGCTGTAGAGCAACTAGAGTTCTCCTATATGACTGGCTCCAGAACTGTGAATTGGTTTAACCTCTCTGGGAAATTGTTAGTATCTACTGAAATTGAGCATATGCCTATGCTCATGACCCAACACTTTCACTCCTACTTATAATACATAACAGAAATGAGTACTGAGGTATACAAAACAATATGTTCAAAAATATTCATGGCAGTATTAGTCATAGTAGCCCAAAACTGAAAGTAACCCAAAAGTTCATTCACAGCATAGAATACAAGGAAAAACAAAAGAAGAAATTTCTGCCACTTACAACATAAACGAATAATGGTAAGCAACTGCACACATATATGTGTGATTCCATTTATATAAGTTCTACAACAGGCAAAACTAATCTATGGAAATAGAAGTTAGAACCTCAGCAAGAGAAGAGAGGTATTGACTAGAAAGAGGTAAGATGGAACATTTGGATATATTTAATATGTTGATCTGAGGGGTGAATTTGTGGGTGTCCCTATATGTAAAAATTTATTGAGCTGTGCACTTGAGATTTGTGCACTCCATGTATATAAAGTATACTTGAATACAAAAATAAAAATGATTTAATCAATCCAAGCCAGAGCCAGATTTGTCTGGGTGCCCCCATCTCTCAACTGGCTATTTTGAAATTTGCATCGTCATTTCTTAAGCATATAAATTGAATCAAGGGGGGCGGAGCAAGATGGCCGAATAGCAACAGCTCCAGTCTCCATCTCCCAAGGCGAGCGACACAGAAGACCGGTGATTTCTGCATTTTCAACTGAGGTACTGGGGTCATCTCACTTGGGAGTGCCGGACAATCCGTGCGGGTCAGCTGCTGCAGCCTGACCAG
>NC_045434.1:174180941-174221340 GCF_002776525.5 Piliocolobus tephrosceles
ACGCGAACGACTCTGTCTGACAGCTTTGAAGAGAGCAGTGGATCTCCCAACACGGAGGTTGAGATCTGAGAAGGGGCAGTCTGCCTGCTCAAGTGGGTTCCTGACCCCTGAGTAGCCTAACTGGGAGACATCTCCCACTAGGGGCAGTCTGACACCCCACACCTCACAGGGTGGAGTACACCCCTGAGAGGAAGCTTCCAAAGCAAGAATCAGACAGGTGCACTTGCTGTTCAGCAATATTCTGTCTTCTGCAACCTCTGCTGCTGATACCCAGGCAAACAGGGTCTGGAGTGGACCTCAAGCAATCTCCAACAGACCTGTAGCTGAGGGTCCTGACCGTCAGAAGGAAAACTATCAAACAGGAAGGTCACCTATACCAAAACCCCATCAGTACATCACCATCATCAAAGACCAGAGACAGATAAAACCACAAAGATGGGGAAAAAGCAGGGCAGAAAAGCTGGAAATTCAAAAAATAAGAGCGGATCTCCTCCTGCAAAGGAGCACAGCCCATCGCCAGCAACGGATCAAAGCTGGTCAGAGAATGATTTTGATGAGATGAGAGAAGAAGGCTTCAGTCCATCAAACCTCTCAGAGCTAAAGGAGGAATTACGTACCCAGCGCAAAGAAACTAAAAATCTTGAAAAAAGAGTGGAAGAATTGACAGCTAGACTAATTAATGCAGAGAAGGTCATAAACGAAATGACAGAGATGAAAACCATGACACGAGAAATACGTGACAAATGCACAAGCTTCAGTAACCGACTCGATCAACTGGAAGAAAGAGTATCAGCAATGGAGGATCAAATGAATGAAATGAAGCGAGAAGAGAAACCAAAAGAAAAAAGAAGAAAAAGAAATGAACAAAGCCTGCAAGAAGTATGGGATTATGTCAAAAGACCAAATCTACATCTGATTGGGGTGCCTGAAAATGAGGGGGAAAATGGAACCAAATTGGAAAACACTCTACAGGATATCATCCAGGAGAACTTCCCCAACCTAGCAGGGCAAGCCAACATTCAAATTCAGGAAATACAGAGAACGCCACAAAGATACTCCTCCAGAAGAGCAACTCCAAGACACACAATTGCCAGATTCACCAAAGTTGAAATGAAGGAAAAAATCTTAAGGGCAGCCAGAGAGAAAGGTCAGGTTACCCACAAAGGGAAGCCCATCAGACTGACAGCAGATCTCTTGGCAGAAACTCTACAAGCCAGAAGAGAGTGGGGGCCAATCTTCAACGTTCTTAAAGAAAAGAATTTTAAACCCAGAATTTCATATCCAGCCAAACTAAGTTTCATAAGTGAAGGAGAAATAAAATTCTTTACAGATAAGCAAGTGCTTAGAGATTTTGTCACCACCAGGCCTGCCTTACAAGAGACCCTGAAGGAAGCCCTAAACATGGAAAGGAACAACCGGTACCAGCCATTGCAAAAACATGCCAAAATGTAAAGACCATCAAGGCTAGGAAGAAACTGCATCAACTAATGAGCAAAATAACCAGTTAATATCATAATGGCAGGATCAATTTCACACATAAGAATATTAACCTTAAATGTAAATGGACTAAATGCTCCAATTAAAAGACACAGATTGGCAAACTGGATAAAGAGTCAAGACCCATCAGTCTGCTGTCTTCAGGAGACCCATCTCACAGGCAGAGACATACATAGGCTCAAAAGAAAGGGATGGAGGAAGATCTACCAAGCAAATGGAGAACAAAAAAAAGCAGGGGTTGCAATCCTAGTCTCTGATAAAACAGACTTTAAACCATCAAAGATCAAAAGACACAAAGAAGGCCATTACATAATGGTAAAGGGATCAATTCAACAGGAAGAGCTAACTATCCTAAATATATATGCACCCAATACAGGAGCACCCAGATTCATAAAGCAAGTCCTTAGAGACTTACAAAGAGACTTAGACTCCCATACAATAATAATGGGAGACTTCAACACTCCACTGTCAACATTAGACAGATCAACGAGACAGAAAGTTAACAAGGATATGCAGGAATTGAACTCATCTCTGCACCAAGCGGACCTAATAGACATCTATAGAACTCTCCACCCCAAGTCAACAGAATATACATTCTTCTCAGCACCACATCGCACTTATTCCAAAATTGACCACATAATTGGAAGTAAAGCACTCCTCAGCAAATGTACAAGAACAGAAATTATAACAAACTGTCTCTCAGACCACAGTGCAATCAAACTAGAACTCAGGACTAAGAAACTCAATCAAAACCGCTCAACTACATGGAAACTGAACAACCTGCTCCTGAATGACTACTGGGTACATAACGAAATGAAAGCAGAAATAAAGATGTTCTTTGAAACCAATGAGAACAAAGATACAACATACCAGAATCTCTGGGACACATTTAAAGCAGTGTGTAGAGGGAAATTTATAGCACTAAGTGCCCACAAGAGAAAGCAGGAAAGATCTAAAATTGACACTCTAACATCACAATTAAAAGAACTAGAGAGGCAAGAGCAAACACATTCAAAAGCTAGCAGAAGGCAAGAAATAACTAAGATCAGAGCAGAACTGAAGGAGATAGAGACATAAAAAACCCTCCAAAAAATCAATGAATCCAGGAGTTGGTTTTTTGAAAAGATCAACAAAATTGACAGACCGCTAGCAAGGCTAATAAAGAAGAAAAGAGAGAGGAATCAAATAGACGCAATAAAAAATGATAAAGGGGATATCACCACCGACCCCACAGAAATACAAACTACCATCAGAGAATACTATAAACACCTCTACGCAAATCAACTAGAAAATCTAGAAGAAATGGATAATTTCCTGGACACGTACACTCTCCCAAGACTAAACCAGGAAGAAGTTGAATCCCTGAATAGACCAATAGCAGCCTCTGAAATTGAGGCAACAGTTAACAGCCTACCCACCAAAAAAAGCCCAGGACCAGATGGATTCACAGCTGAATTCTACCAGAGGTACAAGGAGGAGCTGGTACCATTCCTTCTGAAACTATTCCAATCAATAGAAAAAGAGGGAATCCTCCCTAACTCATTTTATGAGGCCAACATCATCCTGATACCAAAGCCTGGCAGAGACACAACAAAAAAAGAGAATTTTAGACCAATCTCCCTGACGAACATCGATGCAAAAATCCTCAATAACATACTGGCAAACCGGATTCAGCAGCACATCAAAAAGCTTATCCACCATGATCAAGTGGGCTTCATCCCTGGGATGCAAGGCTGGTTCAACATTCGCAAATCAATCAACGTAATCCAGCATATCAACAGAACCAAAGACAAGAACCACATGATTATCTCAATAGATGCAGAAAAGGCTTTTGACAAAATTCAACAGCCCTTCATGCTAAAAACGCTCAAGAAATTCGGTATTGATGGAACGTACCTCAAAATAATAAGAGCTATTTATGACAAACCCACAGCTAATATCATACTGAATGGGCAAAAACTGGAAAAATTCCCTTTGAAAACTGGCACAAGACAGGGATGCCCTCTCTCACCACTCCTATTCAACATAGTGTTGGAAGTTCTGGCTAGGGCAATCAGGCAAGAGAAAGAAATCAAGGGTATTCAGTTAGGAAAAGAGGAAGTCAAATTGTCCCTGTTTGCAGATGACATGATTGTGTATTTAGAAAACCCCATCGTCTCAGCCCAAAATCTTCTTAAGCTGATAAGCAACTTCAGCAAAGTCTCAGGATACAAAATTAATGTGCAAAAATCACAAGCATTCTTATACACCAGTAACAGACAAGCAGAGAGCCAAATCAGGAATGAACTTCCATTCACAATTGCTTCAAAGAGAATAAAATACCTAGGAATCCAACTTACAAGGGATGTAAAGGACCTCTTCAAGGAGAACTACAAGCCACTGCTCAGTGAAATCAAAGAGGACACAAACAAATGGAAGAACATACCATGCTCATGGATAGGAAGAATCAATATCGTGAAAATGGCCATACTGCCCAAGGTTATTTATAGATTCAATGCCATCCCCATCAAGCTATCAATGAGTTTCTTCACAGAATTGGAAAAAACTGCTTTAAAGTTCATATGGAACCAAAAAAGAGCCCGCATTGCCAAGACAATCCTAAGTCAAAAGGACAAAGCCAGAGGCGTCACGCTACCTGACTTCAAACTATACTACAAGGCTACAGTAACCAAAACAGCATGGTACTGGTACCAAAACAGAGATATAGACCAATGGAACAGAACGGAGTCCTCAGAAATAATGCCACACATCTACAACCATCTGATCTTTGACAAACCTGACAAAAACAAGAAATGGGGAAAGAATTCCCTATTTAAGAAATGGTGCTGGGAAAATTGGCTAGCCATAAGTAGAAAGCTGAAACTGGATCCTTTCCTTACTGCTTATATGAAGATTAATTCAAGATGGATTAGAGACTTAAATGTTAGACCTAATACCATAAAAACCCTAGAAGAAAATCTAGGTTGTACCATTCAGGACATAGGCATGGGCAAGGACTTCATGTCTAAAACACCAAAAGCAACGGCAGCAAAAGCCAAAATTAATAAATGGGATCTAATTAAACTAAAGAGCTTCTGCACAGCAAAAGAAACTACCATCAGAGTGAACAGGCAACCTACAGAATGGGAGAAAATTTTTGCAATCTACACATCTGACAAAGGGCTAATTTCCAGAATCTACAAAGAACTCAAACAAATATACAAGAAAAAAAACAAACAACCCCATCAAAAAGTGGGCAAAGGATATGAACAGACATTTCTCAAAAGAAGACATTCATACAGCCAACAGACACATGAAAAAATGCTCATCATCACTCGCCATCAGAGAAATGCAAATCAAAACCACAATGAGATACCATCTCACACCAGTTAGAATGGCAATCATTAAAAAATCAGGAAACAACAGGTGCTGGAGAGGATGTGGAGAAATAGGAACACTTTTACACTGTTGGTGGGATTGTAAACTAGTTCAACCATTATGGAAAACAGTATGGCAATTCCTCAAGGATCTAGAACTAGATGTACCATATGAGCCAGCCATCCCACTACTGGGTATATACCCAAAGGATTATAAATTATTCTGCTACAAAGACACATGCACACGTATGTTTATTGCGGCACTATTCACAATAGCAAAGACTTGGAATCAACCCAAATGTCCATCAGCGACAGACTGGATTAAGAAAATGTGGCACATATACACCATGGAATACTATGCAGCCATAAAAAAGGATGAGTTTGCGTCCTTTGTAGGGACATGGATGCAGCTGGAAACCATCATTCTTAGCAAACTATCACAAGAAGAGAAAACCAAACACTGCATGTTCTCACTCATAGGTGGGAACTGAACAATGAGCTCACTTGGACTCGGGAAGGGGAACATCACACAATGGGGCCTATCGGGGAGGGGAGGGATTGCATTGGGGAGTTACACCTGATATAAATGATGAATTGATGGGTGCTGACGAGTTGATGGGTGCAGCACACCAACATGGCACATATATACATATGTAACAAACCTGCACGTTATGCACATGTACTCTAGAACTTAAAGTATAATTAAAAAAATAGATTTCTATGATATTACTTTAAAAATAAATAAATAAATAAATTGAATCAAGTTATTTTGGGGGAATAGAATTGTATAAGTGAAAACAATTAAAAAAATAGAAATTATGTGTTTCAATTTTGGGCTGCCATTAATGGCAAGGTAATTGTGACCATCCTTCCTGTTGGAGACAACCCAAAAGGTAGATAAAATACAAAAAGCACCTCATAAAATTGGATTAAAAATATAGTAAGATAAAGAATCATTACAGGACTTAAATGGGGAGGTGATTGGAATTCAAGGAGGTTCTAGCTATTTCTGCCCCTGTAGCATTTACTTGCTAGGAAAGGCAGCAAATACTCTAAATTTCCTTTAGAGAACTTCAGGTAGTAAAAGAAGATCAGAATCCTAAAGCTCAAAAGGATAAAGATCCTGAAGGATCAACACCACTCCATATCCAAGGGGACAAAAGCCCATTCCTGGCCTTTCCCCATGGATACATTTGCTGACTTCATATAGGTAAATAGAAAATAATGAGCAAATAACAGACATGTAGGGTGAACAAGTTTAGAGATCCAATATACCATCTGAGGACTAAAGGCAATAAAACTGTACTGTATTAGAGATTTCTGCCAAATTAGTAGATTTTAGCTGCTTTTGCCACAAAAAGGGTTACTATGCGAGATAATGAATATATAAATTTGCTTCACTATAGTAACCATTTTACTATTTATGTATCCTACAATATCATGTTGTATACTTTAAATACACACAATGAAATTTATTTTTAAAAAATAGAAAATAATGAGCAGTTTGGAGGCCTCTAGAGGCTGAGCGAAGTGCGGCCCCTACCAATGCAGAAATCTCCCCATAGAAAGTGAAGCTATGGATTAGGATCCCATAGAGTGCCATCTGAAGTAGCAGAATAAACAGTACTCAGTGCAGAAAGAAATGTCAGTTATCTCCAAATTGCTGAATCAATTCAATAAAGTCTAATTAAATGTCCAAAGGCTTTGAGTGTATGTGTGTGTGTGTGATTTGATAAACCAATGGCATAATTTTTATACACATACAAAGAGACATACAATTGCACATGTGTGAAATTACACATGTAGTAATCTATTTAAATTATTAGAGGACTGCTTGTACACCCACAGCTTGAAGTAACCTACATGTTCTTTAAAAGCATATGGCTAAAATAATTTCTGAATTATCCACACCATGGAATACTTTGCCATCATAGAAAGGATAGGAAGATTCATATACTGATACGAAATTACTTTCGGGGCCAGGTGCAGTGGCTCACACCGATAACCCCGGCACTTTGGGAGGCTGAGGCGGGCAGATCACGAGATCAGGAGATCGAGACCATACTGGCTAACACGGTGAAAACTTGTCTCTACTAACAATACAAAAAATTAGCCGGGCGTGGTGGCACACGCTTGTAGTCCCAGCTACTCGGGAGGCTGAGGCAGGAGAATTGCTTGAACCCAGGAGGCGGAGCTTGCAGTGAGCCAAGATCGTGCCACTGCACTCCAGCCTGGGCTACACAGCTTGATTCTATTAAAAAAAAATACCTTCAACTCATGTTACTAAGTTTAAAAAAAAGCAAGTTGCAAAAATATATACATAGTATATTAGCAATTATTTTAAAAGTATCTATTGTACATCTATATGTTTGTATACACATGTACGTATATGCTGATGTAGAGTATATTTGTTTATGCAGTATATTTGTGTATACACACATTTATATGTTAAAAAAATTCTCAGAAAGTGGTATCTAAGAAACACATCACATTAGCTGCCCGTGAGAGGTGAAATTTATGGTTTCATGGTTATGGAAAAGAAGACTTTTTATCATGGATTTTTTAAATTACTAAACTTTGAATCTTGAGGAAGTTTTTATTCAAAAATAACTATGTAAAGAAAACAAAAAATAAAAAAATCAATTACACTCCTATATCAAAACCATAATCATTAAAACTTTTAACAATAACATCTCATTTATAATTTTACAAACTATTGAAATTTGACAAAAGATGTGCAAGAATTTATGGGTAAACATATGAAATTTAACTGAAATAAAACTGAAGTAAAATTGAAAAGCTTAAGTAAGTGTTCATTGACAGGACATTTCAATAAAAATACATAACAAATCTCTTAAAATTAGTCTATAAATTCAATTTTATTTCAATCATAATCCTAACAGAATATAATTTTGTAATTACAATTTATATAGTAAAGGTCCAAAGCACTTTTGAAGATGAATAGTGAAGTTGTAAGACATGCCCTATTGTATATTAAGGCACATAACTTGTAGTCATTTGAACAAAGCAGCACGGTCATAGGTCCAGAAGTTATGTCATGATGATTCAATAGAAAATTAAATTAAAAACTCATGAAAATATCCATGCACAGATAAGGACTTGATCGATGAGAGAAATGCCTGACAATTATTGGGAATATTCAATAAATATATAATTTAATAAGGAGAGACATTGTTACCCAGTGTAATGCCTATGTGACACAGCTGAATTTCTACCCTGCCCTACCTCTACTTATATTCAAGAAACATGGCACCTGCAATAAAAAGTTCCATTGTAACCGGACCAGCTGAGACTGGTTAGAACCAAGATGGCAGACAAAACAGCTTCAAAATGACAGCAGGCTTCATTATAATCTCATTTCCATGCAAAATGACACCCCCACCAGAACCATGACACTTGACAATCATCAACTGGAAGAAGCCATATAAGGACAAAAGGGAAGGCAGCACTCTGGTTACCAAAGGTTCACTCTCCAGTTCCAGAAAATATATTAATATTACTCCCGTTAGTTTTAATGTCCAACGTCTTTATTAGAAAAACCCTATATTTTAATCTCCTCACCTGTCACTAATCAAGAAACTGATTTGTGAGCCATGCTCCCACTTCTCAATTCCATGACCATCGAGTAAGTTTACACTGTTTGAAACTGACTTTCAGTTTTATGTACTGGCTTTGTGACACTAAACAAGGAAAGACTCCATCTTTGGCGAGACTAGCTTTGTCAATAACAACATCATTCCCTCATAAATACACAAGAGTAAAATCCATATGGGTTAAGAACTAAATTTGAAAAAAGAATTTTAAGAAAGTCAAGTGTTTAAGAGCAATCAGTGTCCTTCCCAGTCTTTGTAAACCAGTTGGGAGTGGTGATCCCAAAACCAGTCCACCTTCATATGTTGTGCACTCTGTGATGAAGACACCTGGCAACTGATGTTCTTAAAATTTGAAGAAAAAAAAAAAAAAAGAACCATAAGAAGTATAATGGCTACTTCTTGGAAAGTAGAAAAGTAAATAGCACTATTGAGGGGTACAAAGGTGACTTTAAATTAATCTAAAGGAACTATGACAAATTGCTAAGAGTATCTGTGCCACTATATTACTCTCTGTATTTTTTCAAAAAATTCTATTATTATTTTATTATATTTGAAAGTTGTAAATTTTAAAAAATATTCATGAATTTGGGGTCATGGAATTGCCAAGGAAATCTGAAGATGATTCTCCTGTCCTTACCTGCCACCCTCAGATCCACAATGCCTTCTTCATAGGTGTGGCCATCTTTAAAGAAGCAGTGATACTGCCCACCATCAAAAACAGTGACGTTGTAAATCTGGAGGGTAATTTTGCCTTCTTCTAGTGCATCCTTCAGGAACACTGTGCGATTCATGTAGTTCTGAATGCCTTCTCCAGAGTGTTCTTCCCCATCTTCATACAGGTAAATCATTTGGGAATGGCGATCCCGAAACCAGCCCACCTGCATGAGCTGTGCATTCTGTGGTGGGGACAGCCGGCAGCTGAGCTCAGCCTGGCTGCCGACCATGACCACTTGGTGACTCCTAGAGCTATTCACAGTGAACTGCTCTGTGGAGAGTTGAAGACCAAAGATTTAGTCTGAAGACTACAATAGAATGCTCTCCTAGATCCTCTTTTTTGGGATGCTCTGACCTTTCTTCTGATTCTCGATGTTGTTCTGACTTCAGAACTTTGCTCTCAGATATATGTTTACTCTGATGGCAGTGTTTTTCCCCCAGACGCTCATAGCTGCCTCCTTCTCATCACTCAGGTTCCATCTTAAAAAACTACTCCTTAAAGAAATGTTTTATGATCGCTCATTCAACATTTCCCGAAATCACATTTCCCTAGCACATATCACTATCTGATATTTTATTTCTAATTCTTTTCTTCATTTTCTCTCATGACCTATTAATATGTAGGTAATGAAACAAAAAAGTCTCTTTTTTCATTCTTTTTTATATCCTCAGTGCATAAAGCATTACCTGAACATAATAGGCACTTCATAAATATTTAAAGATGAATGGAGGATGCTCCAATTGTCAAGAGGTGGGATGTGGAACCTGATTACTTTACAATCTTTACTTTAAAAATATACCAGTTACTTTTTCTAATGTCAGTTTTTAGTGGGGTAAAAGTGGCCACAACAATTTTTGTTTTTCCTTTTTTTTTTTTTTTTTGAGACAGAGTCTCGCTCTGTCACCCAGGCTGGAGTGCTGTGGCCGGATCTCAGCTCACTGCAAGCTCCGCCTCCCGGGTTCACGCCATTCTCCTGCCTCAGCCTCCCGGGTAGCTGGGACTACAGGCGCCGCCACGTCGCCCGGCTAGTTTTTTGTAGTTTTTAGTAGAGATGGGGTTTCACCGTGTTAGCCAGGATGATGTCGATCTCCTGACCTCGTGATCCGCCCGTCTCGGCCTCCCAAAGTGCTGGGATTACAGGCTTGAGCCACCACGCCCAGCTACAACAATTTTTATGTCCCTTCCATGAAGCAAAAAGTATGACTGTTCCTCTTGAATTAGTGTGTTCTGTGATTTCTTTGTTCAGTAGAATGCAGCAGAAGACATGCTGCAATAGTTTCTGGGCCTGTTTTAATAAAAGAGCAGCAGCCATTCTTTCCTGTTGTAACAATATTTCTTGAAGCCCTGAGCTGCCTTATACGAAGTCTGACTACCTTGTGACCACAATAGTAGAAAATCCACATGTAGATATGTCAGTTGACAATCTCAGCTAATCCCAACCTTCCAGCCTACTCCACCAAAACGCCAGACACCTAAGTGAAGCCACCTTGAGCCCTTCAGATCATTTCCTCCACCAGCAGATACACCAAGTGACCTCAGTCTATGTCACATGGAGCAGAAGAATCACCCGGGTGAGCCCTGGCCAAAGTTTCTGACCCACACAATTGTGGATAGAATAAACTGATTGTTATTTTACATCATTAATGTTAAGGCTAATTTGTTCCAAAACTGTAGATAACTATCACATGGGTCCTTCCATACCTTTAGCTTTTGCTTTTCTATACTATGTCAAATTCATTTCTGTCTCTGCTAAGAATGTTTACCCCTCTCATCATAAGTAATCTGAATTATAAAACCTAATAGTCCTCTGCTCTAAGAAAAATTTGTGGATAGCTCCCACTCACACTAACTTCTTTATGTGAAGTGCTGCTAATCCTATAAACTTATAATTCATATGGTTACATAAATGATTGTGGTGTGCTCTTAAATGTAAGACATATTTATTATGATTTGCCAGTGAGAATTTAAGCTTCTTAAGGAGACATGTTAAACATTTATCTGTGTTGTCTCATAGACACATCATCGCAACTCTGTAGCATAACAATTGAAATAACATTTCTTAATCTTAAGCTGTTTTAATACTCATTTCTACCATCAAAAATGGAATATAAGGGTAAATTCTGTGAAATAACAGTGAGAAGCTTGCTCATTTTTTTCAGTGTAATATGCACCATGAAAAAGAAATAGATATCCCTACCTGAGGTGAGTACTGTTATCTGTAAGAGAAGAATGGCCACAAAGTATCCAGATAAAGAGGAAAATGCAGGCTCCATCACACCTGGAAAACAAAACCATAATTACGGTATCAGGAAGCAAGAATCATAGTAACACAGGGAAAGAAAAGAAATAAATAATTTTCAAATCTTGTCTTTTGAGAGAATTTCATTTGATGTGCAACCAAATGAGCTCATCAAACCTTAGGTGTCAGGTCCACTGAAATGATCTCTTCTCCCCTTTCCTTCGTATGTGTTGACTTGGCTTACTGCCTTTATCAGATTAACTGTTCTGAAAGGAACTGTGGTAGATAAGAGCATAAAAGATGTCCAGAAACCAAGCTATGCACATTCCCACACTCACTTGGCCCCACCTGCCCCTTGACCTATGCTACTTGCTTGGCGGAAAGCCCTGGCTGCTGCCGCCAAAGTTGCCTCATTTCCTGATGCAAACGATGATTTGCCTTCTTTTGTTGGGAAAGGGCCAGTTTCAGCAAAACATGTTATGGGCATGGTCTGACCTAATTGGATCCATGGAACTTCTGGTTCTACCCACCACTCCCTCATTCAAAAGAAGGTGAGACCTAGATTCCCCAGTAGTTTCCCAGAGTACCTGGTTAAAATAACTCATTTGTAAAGGGGTGTTAAATGCCTATGAGATAAAGTTGGATGAATCCGATACAAGAAATAGGAGGAAGCGAGCAGATAAATGCTTCTTCTTTCTTGTTTAATATACTAATTTTCCCCCTCACTTTTGCTACCGATTATTACCCCACCACCCCACGCCTCACCAATAGAGTGTTAGTAATAAGTTTAGGCACAAGCTGTTTTTCTAGGAATCCAGATAGAGGGGGAAAAAAGACACTGCTAAGATATGGAGGTACACATTTGCATGCTGGATTGCGGGGTACATATTTGTTTTCATACACTCAGTAGTTATGCAAAGTTTGGTTCATGAAGGACCTCAAATAAGTCAATGAATAAAATGTTAGATTTATCCTCTAGAAAATGGTGTGCATACATGCAAAATATAAATGATGTAATTCCATGGTGAGATTTATGTTTTATAACACAAGAATATAAAATAGTGTACCAAAGGAGAGAAAACCTACAGGTTAGATGGCTCTTGCAATTGTCTCATCTATTCATTAAAAAGCAAATGAGATTGAAAAGAATAGAATAAATGAAAGCAGTGTTAAATGACTAAGAGAGTGGAAGGACAAGTCACAGAGTTGGAGAAGATATTCACAAATATTCAAATGATAAAGAGTACATATCCTGAATATTTATTTTTTAAAATGTTTAATTATACAAATTATTTTTAACGGAGCTAAACCAGTAGAAAAGCAAGTAAGACACCTGAACAGTTAAGTATAGAAAATAACCAAATAGCAGTAAACATAAGATAAGGTGTAGAACCTCGTTAAGAATCAGGAAAGTGCATATTAAAACCATAACCAACTTTGAAGTGAACATATTTGGGAAAAAATAACAATACAACAATAAAAATTATAAAAATTATAAAATAGAGCACAATAATAACTTATATACATTTATGTTGTACTAGGTATTATGAGTAATTTAAAGATGATTTAAAGCATATAGGAGGGTGTGCATAGGTTTTATGCAAACACTACATTTTATATAAGGAACTTGAGCAACCACAGATTTTGGTATTTGCAGAGATCCTGGAACAAATCCCTTATGAATACCAAATGATGACTGTATAAACTTAGAACTTCCATCCAGAATATCCATAAAGAATTCTTATAATTTTATAAATACAGAAAAATTGACAAAATTGCTTGAGTCGACACTTCACAAAAGAAGATATCTGAATGGCAAATAAGACACATAAACATGATCATCATTTGTCACCAGGAAATACAAATTAAAGCCACAATAAGGCACCTCTGCTCATTTGAATAGTTGAAATTAAAATGACTGACAGTATCAAATGTTGATGATAATAAGGAGCAAGCAAAACTGTTGGGTATTTTTGGTGGAAGGATAATATAATACAATTGATACAATGCATTTAGTTCAGGAAGGTCAGCGGAGCAGCACTGTAGCCAGTGCGCCAAACTGACAAGGACAAAAAAACAGAAGAGGAGGAAAATTGATCAATAAGCAATCAGTTATTGACCAGAGACCAAAACAGTAAGGGTTTGAGGAGGAAAATTGATTAATAGGCAATCAGTTATTGACCAGAGACCACAACAGTAAGGGTCTAAACCAGCATTTGTTTACATACATGAGGACTAGGCAAATAAGCAAATATTTTTAAGGATAATGACAGCCAGGTGTCTTACAATGTGAGAAAGGAACTACAAATATAGAAAGGAAGTTAGAATACATTCTACGATATTGAGTTGAAATTGGAGCAATTCATATAAAGTCATGGATTTCAATATATACAGCTAGATAGAAAATTAAGTATTAAATACATATGTGTGAATAGTTAGATACGTAGATATTCTGAGTTCTGTCCACTGGCAGCACCCAGGAGCAATAGCTAGCAGCCAGATCTTGGTCTCTAAATACCACTCCTTTCTCAACAGAACCAGGTTCTTCTGACAAATAATTGATTCCAGGGTGTGTTAGTCTATTTTGGCATCACTATAAAGAAATACCTAAGGCTGGGTAATTTATAAAGAAAAGGGGTTTAACTGGCTCATGGTTTTGCAGGCTGTACTGGAAGTGTGACTTAAATAGAGTCCCTGAGCCTATTGGAGCTCTTTTACTATTCTTGCAATGTTCAAAAAAATTTGAAATTCTTTCAAAGTTTAAGTAATAAAAATCTGTTACTTCTACACAAATAAGAATGTTGGTAAGCTACAGAATTATAGCTTTTTAAAAAGCCATGAGAGAGCTAAGAACACAAAGAAACCTAATAAACCAAATTCCAAAAAGTGAGGACACCTTCCTAGGTGAGAAGAAACCTACAGCTGATTTCACCTCTGGTAAAATTATGAGAGAAAAGAGAATCTACCATGAATAGGAGTAGTGCACAATAAGCTAAATTGTTAAGAGTCATATGTGGTCTGGGGGAAGAGCCCCTGCCACACAGAAAATCTGTATGCATCACCAATTCTTTATCATGGAAACTCAATTATTACATGGGAATAGTATACCAAAGGATGCAGACAGAGCACAAAAGGTTAGAGAGATTTTGAGGCATGCAGGGCTTTCCCTAGATGACTGCTGAAGATTCAGGGAAAGACAGATAAAGTGTGGTAAATCTTCCTAGAGACACCCTCATCAGTCACACTACACTGGTCTTCTAATGGCTGAGGGCTGGAAAAGAGAATGGAGAAAGATTGTCTAAGACACAAAAGAGCTAAAGTATGATAGGAGAGCAAAAAGAATTCCTTGGTGAACCAGAAAGCTGGCAATTGAACTGCAAAGCAGAGAGAAAGAGAGAGTTCAAAGTTCAGGAAAATGGCAAATGGATTGAAGACATCTTTTGCAACTTGCTGGTCCTTGAGTCTTTGACCCTTTTAAGGGGAAGTCCTAATTCCACACTGAAAGACTTTGAAGTAAGTGGTGAAACTGAATCCAACTAAAGGTTAAACTGCCCAAATGCAACTCAAATACAAATTACATTGACACAGTTCCCCATATTAGCAACCTGACAAAAGAAGGACATATCCTTTTATAAGTAGAATTAGCATTAGTATTTACTCTTCATTGTCATGTCAATGTCTGACATACAAGCAAATTTTATAAGACAATAAAAAGTAATAAAATATGACACATTATTAAGAGAGGAAAGAATCAATAAAAGCAAATCCAGAGATGGCCTAAATGTTTAGTTCACCACTTATAAATGTTTTAATAAAACTATAATATATACAATAACAGATCTATTTAGAAAAGCGACAACTTGCACGAACAGATGGAAAATTTCTTCAGATAGGTATTATTTTACAAAAAAGAATGAAATGAAAATGCTAGACATGAAAAATATGATACTAGATATAAAGAGATAATTTGAGGGCTTAACAGGACACAACTGAGAAAGGAGCGGTGAACTTAAAGAGAGACCAAAAAAAATTATTAAAACTGAAATTAAAATAGAAGGAAAAGTAAAAAAGATAGAAGAAAGCATTTATGACATTAACAGAAAGGAAAATATTATATGTATGATCATCTCAGCAGAAGTAGAAAATAATCATTTGACAAGATTCAACTCTTACAATAAAACTTTCAAAATCTGAATAGAAGAAAACCCATCCCCTTTAAAATATACAATTTATAATAACATCAAAAATTAAACACATTTGAATAAATTGAATAAGTAGAATATTTTTATAATGAAAACTGAAAAACATTATTTAGAGATATTAAAGATGACCCACATTAATGGATAGATATATAATGTTCATAGATTGAAAGACTCAATATTATTTATATATCTGCTTTTAATCTATGGATTAAACTTAATCTCCAAATTCAAGTCATCTTTCTGAGGAAATTGACATAATTTATATAAAATTTTATAGAAAAGGTCAAGATATAGAATATCCAAACATTTTTTAAAATAACAGAGTTGGAAACCTAGCATTAATCAATACAATAATCAAAATAGTGTTGTATTGTCAGAGGGATAGTGTTGTACTGACAACGAATTCTTGACAAAGATGCAAAGTACAGAAAGTTCAGATCTATTTCTGACTCTTTTTTGTTTCACTGATCTATTTGTGGGCTTTTACATCAATAGCACAGTCTTGATTAGTGCAATTTTATAGTGAGCTTCAAAATCAGATTCTCCATCTGAATTCTTTTTCAAGAGCCACCATGCAACTATCTATGGAATTGGAGAAAAGGCAAATCTTCTAAAAACAACTATTCTCCTGTGGAGAATCAACTTCTGGCTTACTACTAGAGTCTGGTAGAGATTGAATGCCTAATAATGAGACACTAAGTGATCATAATGATCTACACTGGCTAATGAACTGATTGGCCAGCAGGTCAGAATCTTGGAATAAACCAAGTTGGAAGATTAGTAACAGGCAGTCTTGGGTCACGTGTGAATGTACTTCTCAAAATGAGCACAAAATCTTGACATATTTGTGAATTATTTACATAGTTATCCAAGGCTATCTATTGGAGAGGAAGTCTTCAATAATCAAGTGGAGAAGGTATCTCATGTTGTGAATATCAGTCAGGCCTCTTTTCTGAGAAACTCTGGTGCTTGTTTAATGGACTTATGTACAAGACGGCCATGGTCGTGGGATGAAAGTTATGCATAAGATCAACAAAATGGACTTTCCCTCCCCATGATTCTTCTCTCTACTGAAACCACTGATTGCCCAACTGTCTATGGTAGAGCTTAAACATGAAGTCTCAGATTTGCAACCATTCTCCACTGACTGATTATATTGGACTTCTTCCACTATAGAGAGAAGATCAATTTTTCTCCACTGGATTATACAATTATCCTGTATATGTGTTTGTCTTTCTTGACTGCAGTGCTTCTGCCAGCATCATCAAGCACAGACTTATGACATTTTGTTGTCATTATGGTATTCAGTTGAAAATATCTTCTGACCAAGGAACTAATTTTATCATAAAACAAGAACATCAATGAGTTCCTACTTATAGAACTGGCCAATCTCACCATATATATTCCTTTACATGGAAACAGCTGCTTTTCCAGACCATTGGAATAGTCTATTGAAGACTCAATTATGGTGCTAGCTGGAAACACCACCTGCAAGGCTGTAACACTCCCCCATAAGATGCAGTCCTTTCTTCAAATAAATAAAGTATATGTGGTGTTTTTTAATTATATTGCCATAATGCATAGCTTCAAGACTAGAGAGACAAAAGCAGAAGAGGTTTCTCTGTCATACCCAATAATCCATTCATTATACTCTCACTTCCCATTCCCACAGTTTTGAGTTTTGTCAGTCTAAAACACTTCCCAAGGGAGGAGTAAATTCACATGAGTGCCAACATCTGTCCTGGTGATACGGAAGTTGAGATGGCCGCCTGTCCAAATTGGGCTCCCATTGCCACTGAATTAACAGGCGAATAAAAAGGGAATGTTTTTCAGCTATCAAGGGGAAATAGACACCATCAAGGCAGAAAGAACCATGCCTGGAGTCAGAGGACTTTTTTAGATACATGTAATCACTTCAAGTCAGTAGTAAATGTTAATTAAAGACCTCAGTAATGCAATAAAAGCAAGGTCATTTAGGGGCTTTAGGAATAAATATTTGGGACTTCACACCAGATAAAGAGGCCCAATATGCAGAGGAATGGCTGAGGGAAAAGGAAGTCTCAATCAGGTAGTGGTAAACATTATAAATATTATTTATAACTAGTTCCTGGAGAAGAGGACTGTAGCAGCTATGCCCATTTTCTCTCTTGTTGGGGAGGTATTACAGGCATACTCCACAAAATCTTTTCTTATAAGACTAGGTAAGAAAAAAATATGTACTTGAAACCCTAGTGATCAGAGTTGATCAAAAAGCTTGCTATTCTAAGAAACATGCTTCTCTTTATAATACAGACATATGTCTACTAATAGAGTATGAATGCACCCTTTCAATGGTCTGCCTCCAGATCATCACGCTGTGGTCCATTGATACTCAGCCTCTGAAGTTTCTGAAGAATGCCACACTATAAATCTGAGGGAGACCAGTTTAAATGATGCTGGTCATAAGGAAAAATCAGGATGAATCATTGTCTTAAAGAAAAATAAGTATCCCTTACTCTCATTCTGAATCTGGACATATTTTTTTCTAAATTCCATTTCTATTAATGTCTACAACCAATCTGACCAAAGAGAAGGCAAACTTGTTTTTGGTAGCTGCCCTTCTCAGCATCTATTTGCCTCTGCATTAATTGTGAGACTCAAAGTATTTATCTTTGTAAAGGTTCCAAAACTGGTCAATAGCAAACTTCCCTTCTTGAAGCAGAGCAGCACAGTAGCTCATATACTAGAAAAGTTAGATTTTTCTTAAAAATTACAGAATAAAATCTGAGACTCGTTGCTGCCTGACTGTAAGAGAAGCATTAGCCTACTCACCTGTGTATGATTTGATCAATCCAAATTTTCAGCATGTCCTTATTCCCTCTGTGTTCCCAGAAACATCACCTTGGTAACTAATGCTGCTACGTGGTGAGAAAAGAGCAGGGAAGTACTGAAATAGCAACTAGCTCACTCACAGTGAGTGATTCAAATCAGCATTAAGTCAAGCCAAGACAAGTCACTGCAGCACCAAACATAGCATAAACACCAAAGTATCAGCGAAACTCCTAAGTGAAGAAAATCCCCTCTCAAAGATAACCATACAAAATTCAATTTGGTACTTTTTACAGCTTTAATGAGGTATAATTGACAAAGCCAATGTATATTTAAGGTGTGCAACTTGATATTTTCGTATACATATACACTGTGAAATATTCACCACAATCAAATTAATTAATGCATAAATCATCTCAATCACCTGACATAGTTAACTTTCTATTTTGGGGTGCTAAGGACACGAAAGAACTACCCTCTCAACAAATTTAAACTATATAATACAGTATTGTTAATTATAGTCCTGTTGCTGTACATTAGCACTCTAAAACTTACACATCTTGCATAACAGAAACTTTGTACTCTTTGAACATCACCTCATTTTTCCTCCTCTTCCCGGCCCATGGCAATCACCATTCTACTCTCTGCTTCTGTAAGTTTGAATATTGGAAATTCCATGTGTAAGTGTAATTATGCAATATTTGTCTTCCTGTGACTGGCTTATTTCATGTAGCCTAATGTCCTCCAGATTCATTTATGTTGTCACAAACAGAAGGATTTCTTCCTTTCTTAAGGCTGAATAATATTTTACTATATATATATATATATCACTTTTTTTATTATTTCATTCATTGGTAGACATAGAGGTCTTTTCCATATCTTGGCTACAGAGAATAATGCTGCAATGAACATGGAGGTGCAGATATTTGTTCCAAATACTGATTTTATTTCCTTTGGATTTATAGCTGGAAGTGGGATTGTTGGATCATGCAGTAGTTGTAACTTTAACTTCTGGAGAACCTTTCATATGATTTTTCCATGATGGCTATACCAATTTACATTCCTATCAACAGTACAAGCGTTTCCTTTACTCCACATACTCTCCAATACTTACTATTTCTTTTTGATAAGAGCCATTCCAGTAGGTGTGTGGAGATATGTTATCGTGGTTTTGATTTGCAGTGCCCTGATGATTAGTGATGTTGAGGACCTTTTCATATGCCTTTTGGCCTTTTTTATATCTTCTTCTGAGAAATGTATATTCAGGTTCTTTGCTCATTTTTTTTGTTGGGTTATTTGTTATTGTGTGATTAAGTTGAATGAGTTTCTTGTATAATATGGATATTACCCACTTATCAGGTGTATAGTTTGCAAATATTTTCTTAAATTCTTTTTTTTGAAATTTTGTGGGTACATGGTACATATATATGTATGGAGTATGTGTGATTTATTTGTATTATACTTTAAGTTCTGGAATGCATGTGCAGAATCTGCAGGTTTGTTACACAGATATACATGGGCCACGTGGGTTTGCTGCATCTATCAACCCATCACCTACATTAGGTATTTCTTCTAATACTATCCCTCCCCTACCCCCTTCACCCCCTGACAGGTCCCAGTGTGTGATGTTCCCCTCCCCATGTCCATGTGTTCTCATTGTTCAACTCCACTTATGAGTGAGAACATGTGGTGTTTAGTTTTCTGTCCTTGTGTTAGTTTGCTGAGAATAATGGTTTCAAGCTTCATCCATGTCCCTGCAAAGGACATGAATTCATCCTTTTTTATGGCTGCATAGTATTCCATGGTGTATATGTGCCACATTTTTCTTTATCCAGTCTATCACTGATATGCCTTTGGGTTGGTTCCAAGTCTTTGCTATTGTGAAGACTGCTGCAATAAACATACCTGTGTGTGTGTCTTTATAGTAGAATGATTTATAATCCTTTGGGTATATACCCAGTAATGGGATTGCTGGGTCAAATGGTATTTCTGGTTCTAGATCCTTAAGGAATCACCCCACTGTCTTCCACAATGGTTAGACTAATTCTCACTCCCACCAGCAGTGTAAAAGCATTCCTATTTCTCCACATCCTCTCCAGCATCTGTTGTTTCCTGACTTTTTAATGATCACCATTCTAATTGGCATGAGATGGTATCTCATTGTGGTTTTGATTTGCATTTCTCTAATTTCCTCTTTAATCCTCATGATCTCAGTGATGATGAGCTTTTGTTCATATGTTTGATGGCCACACAAATTTCTTCTTTTGAGAAGTGTCTGTTCAGATCCTTCACCCACTTTTTGAGGGGTTGTTTTTTTCTTGTAAATTTGTTTAAGTTCCTTGTAAATTCTGGATATTAACCCTTTGTCAGATGGAAAGATTGCAAAAATTTTCTCTCATTATGTAGGTTGCCTGTTCTCTCTGATGATAGTTTCTTTTGCTGTACAGAAGCTCTTTAGTTTAACTAGATCCCATTTGTCAATTTTGGCTTTTGTTGCCATTGCTTTTGGTGTTTTAGTAATAAAGTCTTTGCCCATGCCTATGTCCTGAATAGTATTGCCTAGGTTTTCTTCTAGGGTTGTTGTGGTTTTAGGTCTTATATTTAAGTCTTTAATCCATCTTGTGTTAATTTTTGTATAAGGTGTAAGGAAGGGGTCCAGTTTCAGTTTTCTGCATATGGCTAGCCAGTTTTCCCAACACTGTTTATTAAATAGGGAATCCTTTGCCCATTGCTTGTTTTTGTCAGGTTTGTTGAAGATCAGATGGCTGTAGATGTGTGGCGTTCTTTCTGAGGCCTCTGTTTTTTCCCATTGGTCTATACTTGTTTTGGTCCATGCTGTTTTGGTTACTGTAGCCTTGTAGTATAGTTTGAAGTCAGGTAGCGTGATGCCTCCAGCTTTGCTCTTTTTGCATAGGATTGTCTTGGGTATGCAGGCTCTTTTTTGGTTTCATATAAAATTTAAAGTAGTTTTTTTCCAATTCTGTGAAGGAAGTCAATGGTAGCTTGATGGGGATGGCATTGAATCTATAAATTACTGTGGCAGTATTGCCATTTTCATGATATTGATTCTTCCTATCCATGTGCATGGAATGTTTTTCCATTTGTTTGTGTCCTCTCTTATTTCCTTGAATAGTGGTTTGTAGTTCTCCTTGAAGAGGTCCTTCACATCCCTTGTAAGTTGGATTCCTAAGTATTTAATTCTCTTTGTAGCAAATGTGAATGGGAGTTCACTCATGATTTGGCTCTCTGTCTTGGTGTATAGCAATGCTTGTGATTTTTGCACATTGATTTCGTATCCTGAGACTTTGCTGAAGTTGCTTACCAACTTAAGGAGATTTGGGGCTGAGATGATGGACTTTTCTAAATAAACAATCATGTCATCTAAAAACAGACAATTTGACTTCCTCTCTTCCTATTTGAATGTGCTTTATTTCTTTCTCTTGCCTGATTGCCCTGGCCACAACTTCCAGTACTATGTTTAGTAGGAGTGGTGAGAGAGGGCATCCTTGTCTTGTGCCAGTTTTCAAGGGGAACACTTCCAACTTTTGCCCATTCAGTATTGTATTGGCTGTGGGTTTGTCATAAATAGCTCTTATTATTTTGAGATACATTCCATCAATATTTAGTTTATTAAGAGCTTTTAGCATGCAGGGTGTTGAATTTTGTTGAAGGCCTTTTCTGCATCTATTGAAATCATAACGTGATTTTTGTAGTTGGTTCTATTTAAGTGATGGGTTACATTTATTGATTTGTGTATGTTGATCCAGCCTTGCATCCAGGGATGAAGCCAACTTGATCATGGTGGATAAGGTTTTTGGTTGCTTTTTAACTCTGTTGATGATTTTTTTTCATTGTGATGCAGAAGTTTCTTGGTTTGATATAGCCTAACATGTTTTGTATGTTTTTGTTGCCTTTGCATTCAGTGTTATATCAAAAAATTCATTGCCAAAACCAATCTCAAAATGCTTTTTCTCTATGCTTTCTTCTAGGAGTTGTAACATTTTAGGTCTTATGTTTAAGTCTTTAATCAATTTTGAGTTGTTTTTTTATATGGTGAGACATAAATGTCCAATTTACTTCTGCTACATGTAGATATGCAGCTTACCCAGTATCATTTGTTGAGAAGACACCCCTTCCCCCATTGTTTTTCTTGGCACCAATGATCAGTTGACAGTAAATGCATAAATTTGTTTCTGAGGTCTCTATTCTGTTCTTTTGGTCTGCATGTCTGTTTTTATGGCATTCCATATTGTCATGTTATTTTGGCTTTATAATATAGTTTGAAATCAGGAAGATTGACATGTCCAGCTTTGTTCTTTTTTATTTAACTATTGATAACAATTGTTTTAATGGTATAGTGCAAAATTTAGAAGGGCAGTCATGCATCAAAAACACACAAAACAAAAAAAAATGTTAATTTATATAATAAGAAGAGAAGAGAAAATGGCATTATACTAAATTTAGTCTACCATCCTACTGCAGGGAAACATTACAACCATATTGTCATCTATATTGAGTCATAATAATAGGCTTTTTAAATGTTAATAAGAAAGACTGAGAGGCATATAAACAATATACAACATTTGAGTGTGATAATTCAGATTGTATTCCTTTTGAAAAGGCTTTATGATGCAGTTATTGATTCATCAAGACGAAACTGTTTTCTGTGTCTTAACAAGCTTGGCTTCATGCTACACAGACTTCTGTGGGGTTGACTCTTATTTGGAACCATTTCAAACTCATTAGCAAAAAGAGAAACGGTGGTGTTCGTAAGTACCACAGCTCTGGGCCTGTTTGAACAGCTCTTCTCCACAATTAATCCGGTTGTAGCCCTGCATGAATAATAACTTTGTGGCAACAGTTTAGATAAATATATTGTTAATCAATGCCATCTTTCTGAACAAAATGCTGGAGCAAATTTTACATAACAACACAAGACAACATAGAAAAGTGAGTTTGCGAAGCTTTGAAAGACCTAGTTTGCAGTTCAATTTTGTTTCTTTTTTGCAAATGATAAGTATTTATTCATTTTTCAATTAACTTATTTACTTTTGTTTATGGTGTTTTATGATCCTGAATTATTATTATGCAGTTGAATAGTAATTTCCAACCAGCCCAAGGTTCTGGGGCTGGGGGACCATTGCATACTCAGCTTAGTAGGTTTATAAGGATTGACAATGGCTGGGAACTGACTGGACAATGCAGAGCTTTAAATATTGACATGTTTTTTTTAATGGTTAACAGTCCTGTCCTTTTATTTTCAACTTTTATTTTAGATTCAGGTGGGGAATGTGCAAGTATGTTACATGCATAAATAGTAAAGGCATAAATTTGCATATATTGACCCAGCCTTGCATCCCAGGGATGAAGCCCAGGTATATTGTGTGATGCTGAGTTTTGGAATATGAATAGTCCCATCACCCAGGTATTGAACACAGTACTCAACAATTAGTTTTTCAACCTTGACCCCTACCCTTTCCCTTTCTAGCAGTCCCCAATTTATATTGTTGCCATCTTTATGTCCATAAGTACTCAATAATTTAGCTCCTACTTATACATGAGAACATGTGGTATTTGGTTTTCTGTTCCTTCATTAAGTCTGTCAGGATAATGGCCTCCAGCTGCATCCCTGTTGTTGCAAAGAACACGATTTCATTCTTTTTCATGGATATGTAGTATTCCATGACATATGTGTACTGGATTTTTTTTTATCCAATCCACCATTGACGGGCACATAGTTTAAATCCATGTCTTTGCTATTGTAAATGATTTCCTCTTTAATCTTTTTTTCTAAAGTTTGCTTTGGCTATTTTGGGTCTTTCATGACTCCATACAAATTTTAGAACTTTCTATTCCTGTTGAGAATGTCAGATTGACATTTTAATAAAGATATATTGAATCTGTAGATCATTTTGCATAGTATGGATTATTTTTAGAGGCAGGTTCTCACTGTGTCATCCAGGGTAGTCTCAAACTCCTGGCTTCAAGTGATTCTCCTGCCTCAGACTCCCAAAGCAGTGGAACTGAAGGCATGAGCCACTGTGCCTGGCCTACATTTTAACAATACAAATTATTCTAATTTATAAATATTGTATGTCTTTTTATTTATCCATATCTTCTCTAATTTTCTTCAGCTATATTTTATACTTTATAATGTATAAGGTTTTTACCTCCTTGGTTACATTTATTCCCAAGTATTTTATTCATTTTGATTTTTGTAAGCTAAATTTGTATTTTGCAATTTCACTAATTTTTTTACTAGTTCTAAAAGTTTTTTATTGAGTCTTTAGGATTTTCTATATGTAGATCATATCACCTGCAAACAGAAATAACTTTACTTCTTTCTAATTTAGATGTCTTTTCTTTCTTTCTTTCTTTCTTTCTTTCTTTCTTTCTTTCTTTCTTTCTTTCCTCCTTCCTTCCTTTTTTTTTTTTTTTTTGCCTAATCACTCTAGCTAGAACTTCTAGTAGTATGTTGAACAGAAGTGGTAATAGGGATCCCCATTGCCATGTTCCAGATCTTAAAGGAAAAACTTTCAGTTTTTCCACATTGATTATGATATTATCTGGGAAGTTTTCATATATTGTCGTTATTGTGTTGAGATAAAATGGATAGAACACTCAGGCCAAAAAGTTATAAAGAAACAGCTAACTTGAACATTGCTACATACTAAGTAGACCTAATAAACATATACAGAACTTTCCACCTAACAACAGAAGAATATGCATTTTTCTCAAATGTACATAGAATGTTCTCCAAAATAGATTACATTTTAGATCACAAAACAAGTTATAGCAAATTTAATAAGATTGAAATCATTCCAAATATCTTTTCTGGCCACAATGGAATGAAACTAGAAATCAATAACAGTAAATAAATGAGAAATCTTACAAATACGTAGTAATTAAAAACACACTCTTGAAAAACCATTGGGTAAAAAGAAAATCAAAAGAGGATTTTAAAAATATCTGAAAACAAAATTATAAAAACTACATACCAAAACTTAAGGTACATAGCAAAAGCAATACTAAAGAGGAAATGTATGGTAATGAACACCTACATTAAAAAGAATAAATATCTCACATTTAAAAACCTAACTTTACACTCCAAGAAACTAGAAAAAGTAGAACAAACTAAGCCCAAAGTTAGCAGAAGAAAGGAAATAATAAAGATTAAAGCAGAAATAAATCAAATAGTGAATAGAAAAAAAAAGGTAGGAAAAATCAACAAAACTATTTTTTAATTAATTTTTTAAAATTTTTAATTAACTTTTAATTAAACAATACAGCAAACTCTTAGCTAGGCTAACTAAAGGGGTAGGGAGCAAAGACTCAAATAAATAAAATAAGAAATGAAAGATGAGACTTTACAATGGATACCTCAGAAATAAAAAGGATCACAAGAGACTATAATGAACAATGATACACCAACAAATGGGACAACTTAGAGGAAATTGATAAATTTCTAGCATCATATAACCTACCAAAACTGAACCAAGATGAAATAGAAAGCCTGAGCAGACCAATAAAATTAAAAAAGGTGATTTATCAAGAATCAAATACTTTCCAACAAAGAAAAGCCTAGGACCAGACACCTTCACAGGTGAATTCTACCAAACATTCAGAGAAAAATTAGAACCAATTCTTCTCAAAACATAGAGGTAGATGAACTACTTCCAAACATTTCATGAGGCCAGCATCAATCTACTAACAAAGCCAGACAAAGACACCACAAGAAAAGAAAACTACATGCCAATTTTTCTAATGAACATAGATGCAAAAATTTTCAACAAAATATTAGCAAACCAAATTCAACAGCATGTTAAAAGAATTACACACCATAACCAAGTGGAATTTTCCCCTGGGATGCAGGTGTGGTTCAACATATGCAAATCAATGAATGTGATGCACCATATTAACAAAATAAAGGATAAGAAAATATTATCCTGATACATGCAGAAAAAGCATTTGACAAAATTCAACCTCCACTCATGATAAAAACTCTCAACAAAATATGTATAGAAAAAACTTGTCTAAACACAATAAATGCCACATGTGAAAATTTATATTTTATTTTGTCTCTGATAATTCTCTTTCTTCTGGATTAAGAATTTTGTACCATCAATTACCATTATTTTCTAAATACTTATGGGGTTAAAACAACCCTAATATTTTGGTATAAACCAGAGAAACTACAAGATTCTGATCACCTGACAATTACGATCAAGAGCACAGAAAATATAAAGTATTTCAAAGTTATAGAGTCCAGAGTGAGGATCTACTATGTCATCAGCAATTGAGAGTGGGTACCATACTTTCCCACCAGGGACTCCTGTGACTCATGCTTTAGAATATCGCAGTGTATAACATTGATATGCCCAAACTGGAGGACTTATTTATTTTTTCCCTTTGGAGCCAGGACCCATATCCTGCTCATGCCCATCAGTGACCTTCCAGTCTAACAATGACCTATTAAAGATCTCTAATGTATAAGCTGATTAGACTCTAGACAACAGTCACCACCAACCCCTATCCCAAATAACCAGAAACCTGTTGGATCTAAAATCAGCTCAGCATTCATTAGTATCATGACAAAGCAAAGAGAGTTTAGGCCAACGTCTTAATGAGATAAAAGAGTAGTTATATAGAAAAAAAATGTGTGAGAGAACCTGAAGGTATAAAGTTACAGAGATTGATATTTTATAGCTTATATACAGACCCGTACTAAATGGAAACATAATACTTACTAATTACTCTTATGTACTGAGTGCCTACTAATGGACTCACAGTGTTAAACACTTTAGACACACTGGCTGTAATTCTGACAATTTCCCTTCAAGAAAGATATTACTGTCTCAGGTATATGGGCTAAAGTCAGACATTGTCATCAAATGATAGGAAGGTTGGTGGTTGACAAAAGCAAAAAATTTAAAAGTAGTTCATACTGTGTTAGTTGGATAGTGTTAATAATAAAGAAAGATGTGATTTTACCTGACAAGAAAAGAAGTGGGAAGTATATGGGAGCTTCAGAATGCTGACAGATTCCTGGCTCTTTGGTCTAGCGTGGTAGAGCAAAAACAGTAACAATTAGTGACACCCACAAGGTAGGTGATTTCCATGGGGCAGAGTCAAGGTTTTTTAAGGGATTGTATGAGTAAATGTTTTTCAGAGAAACAAAACCAATAAGATGTTTATGCATAGAAAGAGACTTATTTGAAAGGATTACCTCCCATGATTGTGGGAGTTGGCAAGTTTGAAATCTACAGGGCAGGCCAGCGATCTGCAAAGCCAAGGAAGAGGTGCTGATGTAGCCTTGAGTCCAAAGGCCATGTGGAGGCTGAACTCCTTCTTTATTGGGGGACCTCAGTTGTTTTTTCTGAAGGCCTTCAACTCACTGGGTGAGCCTCATCCACATTATTGAAGGTAATGTGCTTGACTCAAAGTCTACTGATTTAAATGTTTGTCATATCTAAAAAGCATCTTCACAAAAGCACCTTTATCTGACAGCTGTTCGACAAGCAACGGATACCATAGCCTAGCCAAATCAACAAATGAGATTATTCATCACAGGAAAAAAGAAAAAAGATAATTATTTAAATATAGTGAAAACATGGAGTAGAGTAAATGTATATAGAATGAGCATCCTGAGTCAATTGGTAGAATATGAGAAAAAAGAAATGAAAGAGAAAAGACATGAAAGGATCCAAGAGAAGAGGGACTACAGGAGTTTGCATTATGGAATGGCCTACAACGATAAAGATAAGAAGCATGGTGGATTTGACATTTCTCAAAGGGAAGGCCAGAGCCGATGAGGTGGTCCTTACACTGTTGGAGGCCTGAGCAGGTTAGTAGAGTGAATATTTCTCATGATTGAAATGGAATATTGTGGAGGCAACATTAAAATTTTTTGGCAAAGATCTTTAAGGAACAGAAAAGGATCAATTGCCCTAACAACAATTAAGTCAGTATCAGTCCCTCTCTTGTGGTCAGAAAGCCCTAAACTCTGTAAGTGAACCTGGGAAAGACTAGAGTTTTTCCACACTGCTTGAGTGAAATCTAGCAGCTAACCCAGACTTTTGTCAATCCTCCACCCACACCTTTAAATCTAATTTGAAGTGTTTACAAGATATTCCAGTGGGCATGTCACTCCACGTCTCTACATTATTGAGGCTTGCCTAGCCTACTTCTCTAGAACTGGTTTATGAAGTCTGTCTTACTGGAATTTGGTCTGCTTGTGATCTATGCACGTTTCTGGTGTCCAATGTGTGGCCACTGCTTCTGCTGTGGTCTCTCCTCCTAAATTCCTGAGAATGACTCTCCAGCGCTGTTCCTTGTCTTGAGCCAGTCCGACTTTGTTCCAGACGCTGTTTCACGTAGCACCACAGTCAAGCATATTCTAAGCCCTTTTTGAAAATATTGCTGACAACAGGTTTAGGCATCAAGGCTCATACATAACAAAATAAAACAAACAAACAAACAAAAATGAACAATAACAAAGCTTTGTGCTCAGTCTGCTCTGTGGGACTATTTTAGCTGATTCTGAACTGCTAGGTCCTAAACCCTGCAAGTCTGCTGAGTCATAGTAACTGCCTGCCCAACTTGTTTAATCTTAACTATATTCTAGAATCTACTCTTATTGACTTCCAGAATCCCGTACTAGAAAGGCTCAAAATGTGATACCCTCATGATCCATGTGATAACCCACAGACACCCTGAGAAAGTAGTGTAATGGATTGAGACAGACTGACCTCTGTTATAATCCTGCATGCTATTTGCTAACTGTGTGATGCTCAAGGCATTATAAAAGAGAAATATTAATTCTCAAAATGTTACTGTATATATTAAATGGAACTAGTCTCATGTTTGTGAAACCAAACTACCACACTGTGCAACATGTTAAGCCTGTTAAATATGAATATGAATGAATAGAAATATGACTTTGACATCCCACTTGCATTTCTCTGGGATAAGAAAAACATAAAGACCTTAGTGTTGCTGACAAATAAACCAGAAAATATTGAATATAATAGTCTTTATAGTAGTCAAACATGATAATTTGGGATGTATAAAACATGGAAAGATCATACCATTCATTTTTCAAAACATTTCCTTAAACTGCAAGTTCTTTCCCTTGGAATAGTATATTATAAGATATTAAATATCTGTTAAAACTGCTGATTGCAAAGCAAGCTGGAGAAATAGATTTTTATTCTTGTTACTCCTTTGCCCACTCCATTATCCCAGTTGATTTCTTGCTCCTCTGAGTCAGAAAAGGAAATAGTTTCTGAATATTCAAGGAGAAAAAGAGGGAAGAGCGAAAGACACGTCCCTTCTCACCACTACCCAGCACATTTACTTCTTAGTAGAAACCAATGATAGGCAGACAATCAATAAACTGGAAGAGCAGTAGCTATATTTTCCTAAAGCTATGGGCAGTTATAATATATGTGGAATTCTGTGGGTTTTTTTCAGTAAGCCTTTTTCTATCTGAAATAACATATAAGATGGTATTGTGAGTGGATAATTTTAAGGAGTATAGCGGAAACTTCTGTACATGCTGAAATGGTACAATGACAAGACATACAGAGAACAAATTAGAGCAAGGGAGTAGCCTAGTCCAGAGAAAATGGGATGCCACGTAACAGGTAGAAGCTTGGACTGGTTAATGAACTTAGAATTAAGAGAGGGGGGAAGTTCTGGGCTGCAGTTGAGTGGAAATGTGCAACAGCGGGCGGAGCGGGCTGCAGCAGGGGAAAGGGAATATGGTTGGGGTGGCAGCGACTCCTACTGCTGCCTCGGCCTCCTGCCAGTACAGGTGCATCGAATGCAACCAGGAGGCCAAAGAGTTGTACCGAGACTATAACCACGGTGTGCTGAAGATAACCATCTGTAAATCCTGCCAGAAACCTGTAGACAAATATATCCAGTATGATCCTGTTATCATCTTGATTAATGCTATATTGTGCAAAGCTCAGGCCTACAGACATATTCTTTTCAATACTCAAATAAATATCCATGGAAAACTCTGCATATTTTGTTTGCTTTGTGAAGCATACCTGAGGTGGTGGCAGCTTCAAGATTCCAACCAGAATACTGCCCCTGACGACTTGATCAGATATGCTAAGGAATGGGATTTCTATAGAATGTTTGCGATTGCTGCTTTAGAACAGACTGCCTATTTTATTGACATTTTTACCTTCCTGTGGGTAGAACGGCCCATGACGGCGAAAAAAAAAACCCAACTTCATTTTGCTGCTGAAAGCATTATTATTATCTAGCTACAGAAAACTCTTGCTGATTCCAGCTGTCATTTGGGAACATGACTACACACCTCTGTGCCTCAAACTCATGAAAGTATTTGTTCTAACATCAAATTTTCAGGCAATTAGAGTGACCCTAAACATCAACCGAAAGCTCTCCTTCTTGGCCATGGTGAGTGGCTTACTGCTGGAAAGCATCATGGTCTACTTCTTCCAGAGTATGGAATGGGATGTTGGAAGTGATTATGCCATCTATAAATCTCAGGACTTCTGAAGAGTTTTATTCTTCTTTACTATCTGTGGCATGACCAGCTGTATCTGAAAGAGAAAAGACATGAAATATAAACCAACCTCCTCATTTCTGTTGAGTAAAATGAAGCAAAGATTGGAAACACTTTCTGAAAAAGAAAGCAATGATAATAGCAGTGGATACCCACCCCCACAAATGCACCCAAGAGATAAGACATTTACATACAGATATTCACAGTCACATATAGAAACACCCACATGGACACAAAGAATGTTGCTGCAGAGACTAAATGACATGCAGCAGGTAAAGATGTATACGTTATACACAAGCCCAGGTAAGCACTCATAATTCACACATAATAAAACATCTAGGTTTCATTCCTTTGACATGTTTATATCTTTTTAATTTAAATGTTGTTACTGGCTTAAAGTATTTTGTGTTCTTATAATAGAAACGCTTTTAATAAAGTATTTCAGAATTAAAAAAAAAAAAAAGAATTAAGAGAGGGTACAAACAGAAAGCCTAGGAGAGAACCCTGGCCATACCTGGATTAAACTCTGGTGGCTGAAGGAAAAGTAAAAGGAATGACTAACACTGGCTTCTAATTCCTTCAGTTTGTATTCCTGCTTGGCCCTGCCTGGAATCCCATTTTTTATGGACTGGTGACTGCCTGGTTCTAATTGGCTCTGATGGGAAGGTGGAGGGCAGGAAGGGGACAGGGAATTGGCCAAAATGTAGGGAAGCCTGTGTCTTCCTACAACTCCTCATCCAAATTAAACAATTTAGCTTTTCTCAGGCAGATATAGTTTTGCATCATTTTAAGCAAGTTTTTCTTTCACCTTCTAAACCCCCACTTACTTGTAATTAATTACTCGTCAAGATGGTCCATAAAACAAGCCATGCCAGGAAGCTTTGAAACAATAAAGCAATAGACACATTGTGAGTCACTAAACAGACAAGGATATTTCTACCTTTATACAATGCAAAATTCCAGAGAGCCCCTTCATCCCAGAGATTTTTCTTTTGCTTTCCAAAATCAGTCAGAATGTTGAGGGTCTAATCACTGGCAGGCACCCAGATAATGTCATGCCTTTTTACAAAGGGAAGGATATCCATTGAAGCCTTAATTCATTTTAAAAAATTGGAAGAGACCCAATAAAAACAGGAGAAGCTATAATTTGATTTTAAAAAGTCCCAGATTTTGAATAAGCGTGAAACAAAGAGAAGACATCTCAATAGAGTTCAAACAGGTTACTTGGACTGCTGAATCCCCCAGAAGACATAATAATACACGATGGGCAGTATTGTTATTAGCAAGAGGACAGAACAAGGGGCAATAATCCTAAAAGTTACCAGTGAGGGTCCTAGATCACAAAGACTTGGGAATTTGGTAACCAATGATATATAACTGCAGAATAAACAGGCTGTTCTGAGAGAACTAAAAGAATTAGTGATTCAGAATTATAAATGCAGTCTATATTAGGACCAGTTAGATCCAGACAGGGATATCATTCCAAAGAAAACAGGTTTCTAGGCAGGGCCAGGGCAGAGATTAGAACTAAAAAATTAAAGCAAAAAAGGTAATTATGTGGGATGATAAATATGATAATCTTGCTTTCCTATAGTAACCATTATAGTATCTATATATATGTATTTATACATAACTCATAGCGTTATTTTGTAAACCTCAAATAAAATTTATTTTTTGAAAAAGCAATCAACCAGGAAATTTAAAAATCTAGAATAGAGATACAAGGAAATACAAGGAAAGGTAGTTGGCATTGTCTATCTTTCCTCTTATTGATCCAATCTTATTTTTAGAATCATGAAACCAGACAACAGATCCATATGTTCATTTTAAACTGAGTATACAAATGGTGTTCAAATGAGAATCTCCCACCCTAACCCAAGACTAGAAACTTCTACCAGTTTAGGAGCCCCTGGGAGGTCACAAGCCAGTATCTGTGGGTAATATAAAGTAGATACAAAACTCTTATTATGGAAGCTTCAGAAATAAGAGCTAGACATGATAGAATGAGACCTGAGATTGGCTGAAGGTGTAGGTAATTCAGATATCATTTGGAAATTTCCTCTTCCTCAGTGCCCTAGGTTGAAACGTCCTTGAATCCGTACTGATTTCATATTTGGAGAAAGTCTAAGAACTTCCCCAACATCCATAGAATCAAAATATCCACGTCACCTCTATCTCTAGCCCCTACATTCAAACATTTCATCTCTGTTTAGTTTCCATATCAACCCAAAATCAAATATCCCAAGCATTTTATGATGGTCCTTGATTTATCAATGACTTGAGGTTCATAGAAACTGATACAACATGATACTATTATCATGATCTCCTTTCATGTCTCCCTTTTCCTTTCTGACTCTCTGTCTCACACAGAGGAAACAATTTCACCTTGTCTATTATGTATTGCTTTTCTCATCTTTTTTAGAAGTCTTGGCACTAACTAAAACCAAAGCTTGTCAGTATTTTCCTACCTCAAGATGGCTTAGAAAGACAGTTTCCAAAAAAAGCAATATTCTCCCTAAGATGATTAAATCTCTCACCACCAGAAAAACAGAAAATTATTTTAGATTATTATTCTTTCCTGAAAATGATATTTGTAACTTATGCCAAATTTGAGCTGAAATTGGACAGGTCATATGCAAGAAAACTGAAAATTGATAAAGGGGACCAATCCCTGAGTAAGGCATCAATGTTGACACAGACAAGATAAATTGTGCAAGCTGAGAGAGGCAGAACTTAACCTCCAAAATACATGTCAGGGACCATTACACATTATTTCTTCAAGCAGAGGACTGCATACCTGACCATTCTCCCTGTCAATAATAGAATTCATTCATACTCTTATTTAGGTCACAGAACAGTAACAAGTGAGCTTAACAGATTTGTAGGGTCACAGATAGAGGCATAAAGAAAGTAAGGAAACAGAGGGCTCAGCAAAAAAGGGCAGGGATGCAAAAGCCAAACTGTGGGCCACAATAAAACTTGCAAAAACTTGACAATGCCTCATGTACAAAAGATAAGGATTATAGAGAGAAGAAGGACAGAATCTGAGTCAGAAAGACATATAATTTGACCTTAGCATGTGTCCTTGATACACGCAAGGATAGTGAAATAGGAGTGTGAGGTATAAGATTCGTGGATATTCCTATGTGTGTTCTTGTCAGGATCCCTGGTGTGCTGCTTCACCATCTGGAAAGCTCTGTGGCCAACAGCACCTTCTGCCTGAGTGTTGCTCATGCTCACTGGGCTCATTCCACCCACTTGGCCCAGCAGGCTACACTTGGCTATGGGTCCAGATCCCATACCTACCAAGGGTGAGCCAGGTGTGGAGAGGCAAGGGTTGTGTGAGCAAGCAAACACAGAGTCCAACCACTGTGCACAGTCAGGCATGTCTGCTGCTGGGGCAGGGTGGACAGCTTCAGATGCCAGCACAGATGTCATCTCCATGCGAGGCTGCAGCTGGACCTGATGTACTGCACATGGCTTCTACCGCAGACACGCGCATCCAGATAAGAGGAACACAATGGTGCCCAAAAGCTTGATGATACCACAAATTGCAGAGCCCCAAAGAGGGTGTCACAACACTGGCTCAGGGACCCCCTAGTTCTGGGCTTGCTGAGGGGCTGCAGCTCTTCTCTCCTTGTCACCTACAATGTGGCAAGCAGGGGGCATACTTCAGCCCTGTTTGTGTTACAGCTGTTTCAGTCCTGTGATTCAGCAGATCTCCAGTTTTTATCTGGTGTCCAGGAAGAATGAAGTACCCAAACAACTTCATTCTAGCAAGGAATATAATATTAAGACCCTAGGAAAAGAATTGTATTCCTGGAGGGAGGTCTATAAACGGCTGCCCTGGGAGTGCCTGTCCTACAGGGTTGAGATAAGGACTGAAATACACCCTGGTCTCCTGCAGTACCCTCAGGCTTATTAGGGTGGGGAAAAAATCCTGCCCTGGTAAATTTGCGGTCAGACCAGTTCTCTGCTTTCTAACCCTATTTTCTGTTGTTTAAGATGTTTATCAAGACAATACGTGCACAGCTGAACATAGATCCTCATCAGTAATTCTAATTCTGCCCTTTGCCTTGTGATCTTTGCTTTTGTCCTTGCCCTGTTTCCTCAGAAGCATGTGATCTTGGTTCTCCCTTTTGCCCTTTGAAGCATGTGATCCTTGTGACCTACTTCCTGTTCGTACACCCCCTCCCCTTTTAAAATCCCTAATGAAAACTTGCTGGTTTTGTGGCTCAGGTGGGCATCATGGACCTACCGATATGTGATGTCAACCCCCGTGGCCCAGCTGTAAAATTCCTCTCTTTGTACTCTTTCTCTTTATTTCTCAGACCAGCTGACACTAAGGAAACAGAATATACATTGAAATATTGGAGGCAGGTTCCCCCGATACCCACTGGCTTTGTGGAGCACACAGCCCTGCCCATGCTTCCCTGCTGTAGCCAGTGTCTTCACAGTGGCTGCTCCAGGTGGGCTGCCACTGCCACCAATTCCCCTCTGAAGAGATACACCTAACTGCTGTTAGGATAGGAATGATGATCACTCTTAACTGCTTCATTCTGACAGAAGGTGCTGTTTTGGGGAAAACAGCAGTCAGATATGTCTCAGAGGCCTAAGGGTCCCTGGTAAAAAGGGAGTCATCATCCATGGCTCCAGTTGCATGACTGCTTGGAGTTGATGATCTCTAGGTGAGAAGAAACCGATTTTACAAGAAGGTTAACTATGTGAAGGAAAAAAAATCCAGTGCCAAAGATCCCAGAAATAAGAAGCAAAATAGACTAACCATTCTGAAAACAATGTTGTAGCTGGAGCTGTTTCACCCTGATGAAAGAAATTGAATCTCATTTGGCTACAGTTAAACTTTAGAAGAGAAATAACTGTTTAGGGGGGTAGATAATCCCTTGGTTTTGTTTTCCCATAAATAAAAGCTCTGGGTTATGGGCACCCCATTTACCCTCATTGCCTGGTAGCATTTGCAGGATAATTGACCAGAATGAGAATATTGATCAAGACTTCTACATTATCCATTCCCTTTGTTTCTTCTGAGCTGCAGTCAGAGATCTCTGGTTGGCTCACAAAATACAAGAATGGTTCTTAATCTAAAATGCAGACAAAAACTTAAAAACAACTAATGAGCACCTGTCAAATTCCTATAGTTCATTAAAAACTATTGAAGTGGATCAAAACACAACAATAATTGTCTGTGAATGACAAAATGTCTTACGGTAGTCATAGTTAAAAACATGATTGACAAAGAAATTTGGTTATTTCTGTGGTTTATAATAACATAACAACCCTAATTATGATTGATAGCATACACTCAGACATTAGAATTTTAGAAATCCCATACCATTTTGGAACATAAGTTAATAATGTTTACTAAAATATAACCTGAAGAATAAACCTTATCTTTATTTCAACAATTCCTTGTAACTAAACGTGCCAAATATATCTGTTTACCTCTATTCTGGATGTTCTGGTGGCCCTCTGTAGCATCACAAAGTTAGGGGTCAGAAAAGACTATTCTGAAGCTGAACTGTAATTTGGAAAGCCTATCAAATATATTAAACATTTTTAAAATTTCATATTATGAAAAGAATTCCATGTTACCTTAAGTCATTTATTTACCCAAAATAATGACTCAAAACTTTAAAAAGAAGGCAAAACCCTTTTCTCATTAAGAAGGAAGACAGCTTTCCAAATAATCTGTCTCTTGTCCTTCCCTTCTTTTTATGGTAGTTTATTTGCAAAACAAACAAAAATCTTTTATTATTCTTTAACACATGAAAATCTTGTTCCAGAGAAACAGAGCCAGATTTCACCATTGCATTCGTCTATTATTAATGTCAACCCCAATTTTTAAATAAAAACTTATGGACAAATCTATCTAATCTTAACCAATTTGATCATGAGATGAGATTCTCATAAACCTTTTATAACCCGTTAAAACTTTTGTTAAAGAGCAAATCATTGCCTTAAGAAAATCCTGTTTTGCTTTTATTCTAATGTTCAACACACAGAAAAAGCTAATAATATCCTCTTGAATAAGTAAATATGTTCACACACAAAATTTTTGTTAAAAGATTAATTTTTGCAAAACTTCCACAACTTGTTTAAACTTTTCATTTTTATCTTATCTAATTTCAAACAATTTTTTAACTCTCTAAACAGACAGAAATTTACATTCCTATGCCTTCTTTTATCTTTTACCAAAAAAAATTTACTTTCCTTACACACCTTGAAGGTAAATCTATTTTCAACAGACTCAATTACATGTTATAGTGGTAACTCTTAGGAATTTTTAATTTTGGCATAAAATTGGTAAGTTACCTTAATTATGTAGTAGGTGCAGATAAGATTTGACTCTTTCCAGCATAGTTAGGGGTGTGGTTAACTCCATATGTCCCCAGACTTTACCAAACTGTAAAGCAAGCTAGTCAAACAATTTTCAAAAGCCAAAAAAGTAGTTTATGACCTTAAAGAATTTAGCAAACCTACTTTCTGACCTGCATAATTTCGGCCATATGTCTACATTTTGAAGACATTCTTACATTACCAATAATATTTAAAGCTGTTTTTAATTCTCAAAGATTAAAGTCACATGAACTCAAAGGCATTACAGATTCATTTTTCTTTAAAAAATATTTGATCTAAGCCATTATTTTTATTTAAGCCAATCAATTAGAGCTTTTTTTTACATAAGCATCACATACATAACACATATATAACTACACAGACAGAGGAAGGTATAGTAATTGTAATATTTTTAATTTGCTGGTCTCTTAATTGGATTACTGACCTCAGGGTGGATCCCTTCAAGAAACAGGGCTAGAAAAACATGTAGTTTCTAGGGCCTAATAAACAGGCATAGCCGTAAGACAAAGACAGATTTTGAGAGGATCTATTTGCTTCTAATTCCTGGAGTTCCATGAGAAAAAACAGGGGCCTTTTTTTCCCAAAATGGGGTCAGTGTTGCCTTCTCTGGCTTTCCCAAGGAGCCCCATGCTATCTTAGGGCCTCTCATGTGTGCAGCAAGAGATGAGAAAAATAGCTCAGTTAGCTGAGGAGAAAAAAACCTTTTCCAGAAAAACAAGATCCACAAAGAGAAAAGACATAAAGGCCTTTTAAATATACCTATAGCTTAGATATTCACTTTTAATTAAGCTGACTTTTAACCACAGTGCTCCTTTTTTAAGAAGTCCTTTTAAATCTCTCATTACCTGACCTTACCCATGCCAAATGGCTAATACTTCTGGCTCTTGAACTCATAGAGGGGCAGAGAATACAGTGATTTTTGTCATTCCAACAATGAGTTTGCACAGAGAGGGTGAAGCCAAAAGTCTAATGGGTAATAACTTTTAGCTTTCTGCTAGAATGTCAGGTTTCTTGGTTCCCTCACCCTAGCGATGGAGCACCATCAACCCTGAGTCCTGTGAAGGGAGAACAGACAAACAAATGTTGCTCCTCAAGAGATTGCCAAGCATTTTAAGGTCTGAGGAAATTAAACCTTTCCCAGTTTAGGGGATGCATCTGAGGGAAGTATCCTGTGGTACAGAGATGTGATTATCCATCCATGAATAGAAGACAGAGGAGGAAACCTTTTTTTTTTTTTATTTCTCCACAGTCTGAGTGTCAAAGGAGTTCCAGAGATTCAGGATGCACTTGAGAGGAGTGCAGGCTGAAGATGATTGGTTACCCATCTGGAAAGAGGGGGAAAAGGCATCTCTTTGTTCCTTTCTTTTTACAGCAAATACCTGGAGTACATGAGGGAGAAGAAAAAAAGCATCCCTTTTTTGCTTTCAACCTTATATCCCTGAGTCCCAGCAGCCTTTGCAGGTGCTACCCATTGGTGCAAGTGTGACCTTCACCCATGTAATGGGCAGGCCTAGCGGGTATAAATATTTACACTCACCTATGCACTGCCCTATCCTCTAGCTGTTGGTAAACTTTGGGTTCCCTAGACCACATCTGTGCCATGGATGAGAGCATGACCTCCTTCCATGAAGCAGGGGGGCACCCAATTGGCAGGAATTAGTCATGCTCACCTGTGCTGTGCCACTAGACTTCCACTGTCATTTGCATCTGGGTCCCTCAAATCTGCTTTTCCTTTTTGAGCCTCAAATCGAAGCTTGGGACAAAAAGGTGCATCAGGAGAGTGTATGGACCCATTAAGTCAGTCCCAGGTGGCCCTCCTCAAATTGCAGCCAACAACCAGCAGGGGCAGCTCCTCTGTTGCTTCCCTATCATAAATTCCCAATCATGCTTGGTCCCATAGCATGTGAAGCTGTGGGACCAAGCCCTCTTCAAAGAAGGGAGAGAAAGGGAATCCCAGGAATTGGGGACTTGGCCTGATGAGGTGTCTCTCAAAGGAAAAATAAACTGAGCCCTCTCATAGAAAAACTCCCTGTATCTGCAGGACTATGTTGACTCCTGACATGGGGGAGGAAGAAACAACTTAAGTGCAGGGGAGGGGCTTGCAGAGCAGCCTACTTTTCAGTGGTAGGTAGGGTTTTATTCAAAAGTAACATAATGTCTTTCCAGGAGAATTTAAATACTTGGATTAAATTCTGGAAGGCCTCTAAATACTGCTCAGGGTCACGTGAAAACTTTCCACGATTCCCCTTAATTTGTCTGAAGTCCTGTAGAAAAAAGGGGACCTGGACCTTAATGGGGCCGAATTTACAAGACATCTGTTTTATGGGTGGGAGTGAGTCTGGGACCTGCCTAACAGGGATTTCTAGGATGGGGCAAGCTTGAGAGAAAACCTGGATAGGGAGGAGTGAAGAGAGTTGACTTCCCCACTGGAAGTACCTCTGGGGTTTGCTTCCCTCGTTCCCTGAAACTACGCCTTGGATCCTCTCCTGAGATGGCCACTAGGCAGGTTGAATCAATCCTACTACATCGGCAAAGGTCCAGATTACACTGCAAGGCAAAGAAAGTCTGCACATATGGGACCTCATACCATTTGCCATCACGTTTACAGAAAAGGTCCAGTTGCAGGATGTTAGTAAAATTAATGCTTCCTTTCTGAGGTCATGCTTCTTTTCTGTGCCTCAAGGTGCTTGACAGTAAGTTGGCAACCAAGGAAGCAATAAGGAGAACATTTTTGTCACAATACATGTACGGATGTCAAGGCACACTTCATTTCATCTGTGCTACTCTTAACCTTCAATTTTATACTCCTGATGCCTAAGCCAAATGCTCATTCTACCCAGTAATATTATCTCTGTGATTTGGAACAACACCCTTAAAATTGTATGTAAAGGAGAGGATAGCAAGAAAGAAAGAAAAAGCGACAGGAGATCCATCAGGGGCGGAGCAAGATGGCCGAATAGGAACAGCGCCACTCTCCATCTCCCAGCGCGAGTGACACAGAAGACCGGTGATTTCTGCATTTTCAACTGAGGTACTGGGGTCATCTCACTCG
>NC_045434.1:174231340-174281525 GCF_002776525.5 Piliocolobus tephrosceles
TTATTACAATTTAATACAAAATACTACTTTTATTATTTTCCAATATTATATAAACTTTATAACTTTTAAATTTTGCTTACATCCTACTTTTTTCTATGACTTTTATCCATATTAGTTATTACATGTATATTCCATTCTATAATATATTTCAATTATTGTTTGAGTAGTAAATAAGTAGTGAATATTATTTACTCATATACTTACCATCTTGGGTTCTTCATTTAAAAGTTATAAAGTTTATGCAATATTGGAAAATAATAAAAGTAATGTTTTGTATTAAATTGTAATAAGTCAAGAATTAATGATATAATCTCTAGGATAATCATTAAATAGCAATAGAATGTAAAACTTAATTTTATATTTCCAACTGAAATAATTTTTCTTCTGCCTAAAGAAATCCCTTTATGGTTGGTTGTTCTTACTACAGGTTTGCTGACAACAAATTCCTTCAGCTTTTATTTATCTAAAAATGTTTTTATTTTACCTTTCCCTTTTGAAGAATATTTTTACTGTAGATAATAGAATCCTAGGCTAGTACAGGGTAGGGGTCTCTGTGTGTTTGTGTTGTCCCACACTGATTAAATGTCAACTCATGGACTTGAGAATTTCATATATTCTCTTTAAGTCATCTTTCAATCTTTGTGTCTTTAAAATTAATTTGTCTTTCTGGAGATAAAAATGAGTAAAATGTTCCCTGAAATTGATGAAGATGTTCTATCATTGACTGAGATTATGGTTGTACAACTCCATGAATAAACTAAAAACTGTTGAATTATGAACTTTATTTTTTACTTTTTATTTTTCTTTTTTTTTATGAAGCAGGGTCTCACTGCGTTTCCCAGACTGGTCTCAAACTGCTGAGCTCAAACAATTCACATGCTCTGGCCTCCAATGTGCTGGGACTACAGGCATGAGCCACCATGCCAGCCTCCTTTAAATATTTTTGACTTTCTTTTTATTCAGGACTCAACATTATACTGCTTGGCCTATTATCTCCCTGCAGGCCTTTGGAGAGGTGATGCCTCTTCCCTATGCCTGATGTTTGTTTCTCTGGGCAGGGAAGGAGCTTTAGTGTATAACGGCACCAGCCTTTCCCTACCCTTCTACTTCCTCATGGTGGTGGTCTGTGAAGGGGGATAGGCTTCCCTCATTGGACTTCTTGGCTGACTTGGTGCCTCCCTTTTCTTGCTTGGGAGCAAGTCATCCACAGGGAGCAGGCATTCCTCTCGGCTTCTCCAGGGATGACTCTGTCCCTTGGCCTGGGGACCAGTCAGGGAGTAGGTTCATTTGTGTAACTGTGCATAAGTCGGTCTAGTTATGGGGTTTGTGTAACTCTGTGTAAGTCTGTCTAGTTCTGGGGTTCAGCCAAGGGAAAGTACAAGCTGTCTCCTTCCTCTTTCTCTTTAGGAGTTTCCTTTGCAGCTTTTCCCCTTCTTTTTTCCTCCTTCTCTTGGCAGTTGCCTCACCTCCAAAGACCTCATGCTCTCAGATTGCTTTCTTCTATACCATAAGTTTTACAGGGGTCAGGACCCACTCTTTGCAATGATGATGGGGGAGCAGTTTTGAGACCTCAACATCTGGTGTATAGGCCACATAGCTCTTGAAAAAGAGACAAGGAGTTAGATTTTGCAAAGCAAAATGTGTCCGAAGTAAATGGGGCAACTGATAAGACCAGCCAGGGAGAGCTTGATCTTCGTTAGTGTCTTCTGAAGTGAGCCTATGTGGGTTTTAAACACGAAAGTATGGGAAAAAATTATAATCATCGTTACGAATAGATTTTTATACTGAGTTATTGGCTTTTAACTGCTGTAGCTTGGGAAGAAGCTTTGAGCCTTAGACCTTGGTGGCATTCTGGGGCTTATGATGTCATTAACTGTAGGCAAGTGACTGTCTCTAGAATCAAGGCCTTAAGCAAAGGTGAAGGGCCTAAAGAAACGTGGGATCCTTCTCAGGTCTGGAGGAAAACACAGGGATCCTAAAACCTGGCAAAGTCACGAGAACCAAGTGGCATGGCATTGCCAACCATGCTGGTGCAGCAAGTGATGCCTTGCTAAATCCTGTCTATGCTCTTAGCTCACTAGAATTATGAGGGTTTGGCACAGGAAAGTCTGGTATAAAACTAGAGCTATGCTCAATCCAATGAGAGAGAGCAGCTCCTGGGGGAACCCTAACTGCCTCCAGACACTGAGACCTCTTTTTTTAAAAAAAAAGTCTTAATGATTTTATTATTTTATCACATGAAAATGCATTGTATTTGTCTGTCTGAACATTACAAATAATGACATATCATTGTGTTTAAAAGCCCAGTATTACTACGTTATTGACATTTTTATCCATTTTAGCATAAACTCTACATCCACCTGTTTGCCTCCAAGAGACTGCCACCTCCTTGGGGACAGGGACCATGTCTTTTCTTTGTGTTGAGACCTTCTTTAACTGAGGTAGAAAATAAATTTAAGACTCAAATTTCATTGAATTTTTAATTCACTAGGGCAAGAGAGATTGATTTTGGACTTCAGTTTGTAAACTTATTTAATTTTTTAAAATTTTATTTATGTATTTATTTTTCCTAGGACTCTTTTATTTCTTTTATTTATATTTTAAGTTCAGGGATACATGTGCAGGATGGTTATATAGGTAAACTGTGTGTCACAGGGATTTGGTGTACAGGTTTATTTCATCACCCAGGTAGAACATTTTGGATGTTAATGTTTTCCTTTGAAATATTATAATTGAAAAAACCTTTATAATGCTTTTTTCCTATCATTAGAAGATTTTGGTATTTATTTTATTTTACTCTAGGAAGATTGTAGCTGCATTGTGTCTCATACAGACACATCCAATCATGTCTTATAACAATTTTCAACTTCAGATACTGTGTGGGCTTGGAGTAAATTTAATTGACATGTTCTTCTAACACATGTAGGAACTCCCAGGGGCACACTTTTTATGGCCCATCAGCAGCTCCAGGAGATGCCCAGAGGCATCAGGGTTGTTTTGGAGGAACCTCATGAAAATAGAAACAGCTGTATGGAGATATAGCTAACCAGGGAAATTTCTCCCAAGAAGAAAATGGCATCCTTGATATGAACAGTTTTTCCCAAGTTCACAGATTAAGACTGCTACCATCATGAAACTCTTATCTTTGCATTTTTTTCTTGCTTATGCCCCTATGAACAGTAGAAGTGAAAAGGGGGACTGTTATGTGCACTTATGGGGTATACTTTTATTTGTAAAGGAGTTTGCAGCCAGCCTTATACATGGATAACCTTATACTTTGATAAATAAAGAATAAAGACCCAATATAGGTGAGAAACGTTAAGGTACATATGTTGCTTCATAATCAGTCAAAAACAAAACATTGTTTCACTTCTCAACCCATATCATGGGTTAAAGAGAACATTGCCAGGAGGCCTTCAATCTTCTAGAAGGGCATCATTTGTTAGGTCCTTCTTCCATGGTTTAAAGTAAAAAAAGCAATGATTAGAAATGTATCCCTCATGATAAGCTCTATGACAAATTCTACTCTAAAGGCTACAGTTCACAACAGACTTTAAATTCTCTTGTGAAAGTTATATTGGGATGGCTAAACAGAGAAGTATCTGTGTAGCTGCTGGCACTTGTGACCTAAGGAGAAATACATCAAATGAAGATTATAGAAATTCAGTGGTAGGGAATTGCCAAAGAAATTGCTTAGTCAAGTGAGGAAACTTTTTATCTAGCTCATTCTTTGACCTATTTGATTTTAGAAGGTTTGGTTCATGGGGGCCTTGGGTAAAGAGCATACCCTGGACTCTTGGTATTATCTTCCCAACAGTGATAATAATAGTATCCCTGGCATGCTGTGCTCTCTCAGAGGTTTTAAATGTTTGCATGCAGGCATCTCTAGAACATCAAATGAATGGCCTCCTTTCAACTGGAATGACAAGAGCTTAAAAAAAAAAAAAAAAAAAAAAAGATGTGCAACAATGAGGACACCATAACCTACAAACAATGTGCTGAGACCAGAAACCCAAAAATGGTGATAACTGAGAGTGGTGCTAAGGCCCTAAGTTTTGGTCACACTCTCACCTAAGTGAGAACTTGACCAAAAAGGGGAAATTGTTTTAATAAAATTCTGGGAGGCCATTGTCTTGAATTAAGCTCATGCACTATGGCCCAGCAGACCAAACCAAACCAAAATGGAGTTGCTTGTGCTAAGACTTTAAGGAAACACATAAGTTCTAGAACAAACCAGATTTTGTTTTTCTCCCCTGCAAATCTTTATAGCAAACATTCCTAACAGCATAGGTATCCACCCCCTGAGATTCTCATTAAATATTTTAACCAAATCCATTTCCTCTTGCCTAGAGACCATTAAGCCTCAGATGATCATGCAACAAAGGTTCCAGCCAGTTCCAGGTGAAGACACCACCCGTGGCCATCAAGAAGCTACTGTGTCTCCAACAGTTAGAGCAGAGCAAGAGTTCTGTGATCCCCAATAGGTAGGGACTATGCCTCAAGCCAGCATGAAGCAGTTACAGAAAAAAAAAATTGGTCCTTTTGCCTCCCATAAGATTTATGGGGATCACATCTCTCAATGGTGAGATGAGGCAGGAAAGCAGGGTCTGGAGGCAGGGAACATAAGACCAATTCACACTTCAGCTGTGAGAGGAAATATCCTTTCCATAGGGCATACACTAAGTGACTCTAACTTTATTTCATCCTCTTCATTTACATAGGGTGTACCCAAAGTAGAGGGTATTTAAACTCACAAAAACTCTGTAACAGGGCCTTTGAGCCTCTGTGCTTTGCCCACTCCCACACTGTGGAAGGTACTTTCATTTTCAATAAATCCCTTCATTTCTTCCTTGCTTTGTTTGAGCATTTTGTCTAACTCTTCATTCAAGACACCAAGAAGCTGAACACTCTCCACCATTAACATCCTGAGTAGCTAGCACTACAGATGTATGCCACCACACCCAGCTAATTATTTTTTCACTTTTTGTAGGGACAGATTTTTTCTCACTGTGTTGCCCAGGTTGGTCTCAAATTTCTGGCCTCAGGTGATCCTCCCATCTTGGCCTCCCAAAGCACCAGCCACCATTGCTCTGCCCCTATATTGCTTTATTTGCATATTATATTAAATTCTATTTTAATCTTGCTGATTTTAGTTTACTTTTCCTGTCAATCACTGAAAGAGGAGTATTGTAATCTGAAACTAATATAATTATGAATTTCTCTATTTTTCTTTTTAGTTTGGTTACTTTTTGCTTGTTTTTTGAATCTCTTTAATTAGAAACATACACATTTATGATCATTGTGTTTTCCTGATGAGTCATATTTTTATCTCTATGAAATGTTGCTCATTCATCTCTGCTAACAGTGTTTGTCTTGAATTCTACATTGCTGATTTTAATATAGTAAGATATTAATAAGCTTGCTGTTCACATGGTATATCATTTTTTTCAAGTTTATACTTTGAACTTTTCTGTGTCTTTTTATTTAATGTGTCTCAATTTCATCCAGTTTGAAAATTTCTGTCTTTTTTATCTCACTTGGTGCCTTGTTTTATGCTAGGTGAACATCTTTTAGTAGTCTACTATCTTCTTATTAGCTATATATTTACTTTAGTGGTTGCCTTCAAATTCAAAATACGCATCTTTTACTAGTTGAGACCTACCTTAAAGTTATATTGTATGGGCTGTTGTATAATACAAAAAACATCCAAGGGTATAATTAAGTTTTCTCCCCACTCCATTCTTCATGTCATTGTTGACGTACTTTTTACTTCTACATGTCATAAACTATACATTGTTATTGTTTTTCTTTAAAAAGTCAATTACCTTATAAATAAAGTAAGAAAAAGCTATCTTTTAAATCTAAATATTTACTATTTCTAGAACCTTTTTCCTTTGATATAGATTGAGATTTATGTCTGTCATAATATTCCTTTATCCTGAGTCCTGAGATCTTCACTTTACATTTCTGGTAGTGCAGATCTTCAGGCAAAGAATTCTCTCTGCTTTCATTTTTCTGAAGATATCTGCACTCCTTTTTTTTTTTTCTTTCACATATTTAATACTGTCTTAAAGAGTCTGTTACTCTTCAACTATCTCAGTGTACTTTGAAATATGAAAGTATTAATCATTGTTGGAACAGTTATTCTAAATCTTCATAGGTAATTCCTATGACAATATTAGTTGACTGAGAACATATTATCATTTTAAATATATGTTAAACTGGTCAGGTGCAGTGGCTCACACCTGTAATCCTAGCACATTGGGAGACTGAGGCCAGTGGATCACTTGAGCCCAGGAGTTAGAGACCAGCCTGGGTAACATGATGAAACCTGGTCTCTATTAACAAAAATTAATTAGTCAGGTATGATGACATGCACATGTAGTCCCACATACTTAGGAGGCTGAAGTGGGAGGATCACCTGAACTCAGGAGCTTGAGACTGCAGTGAGTCATGATGACGCCACTACATTCCAGCCTGAGTGACAGAGTGAGACACTGTCTCACAAAAATAAAATAAAATAAAAATAAATAAATATATGTAAAATTTTGCACTAAGTCAGAACACAACTAACAGTTTGAACATAGTGTTCACACTCAACATTCAGTAAAAGAAACATTCACATGTTAGGTTGCTTTTGAATAGAAATCACTAATTTAAGTAAATAGGATATAATTTCTAATGGGTTAAAAAGGAATAAATCAGAAGGCATTCTGAGATGGCTGAATAGGAATAGCTCCGGTCTGCAGCTCCCAGCGTGATTGACACATAAGATGGGTGATTTCTGCATTTCCATCTGAGGTACCTGGCTCATCTCATTGGGACTGGTTGGACAGTGGGTGTGGCCCACGGAGGGTGAGCTGAAGCAGGGCGGGGCATCGCCTCACCCTGGAAGCACAAGGGGTCAGGGGATTTCCCTTTCCTAGCCAAAGTAAGCCGTGACAGACTACCTGGAAAAATGGGACACTCCTGCCCAAATACTGTGCTTTTCCCAAGGTCTTAGCAACGGGCAGGCAAGGTGATTCTCTCCTGTGCCTGGTTTGGCAGCTCTCACACCCATGGGGCCTTGCTCACTGCTTGTGCAGCAGTCTAAGACTGATCTGCGAGACAGCAGCCTGGCTGGGGGAGGAGCGTTCACCTTTGCTGAGGCTTCAGTAGGTAAATAAAGAGGCCTGGAAGCTCAAACTGGGCGGATCCCACCACAGCTCAACAAGGCATACTGCCTCTAGACTCCACCTCTGTAGGCAGGGCATAGCTGAACAAAAGGCAGCAGACAACTTCTGCAGACTTAAACGTGCCTGTCTGACAGCTCTGAAGAGAGCAGTTGTTCTCCCAGCACAGCATTTGAGCTCTGAGAATGGGCAGACTGCATCCTCAGGTGAGTCCCTGACCCCCGTGTAGCCTAACTGGGAGACACTTCCCAGTAGGGGCTGACAGACACCTCATATAGGTGGCTGTCCCTCTGGGACAAAGCTTTCAGAGGAAGGACCAGGCAGCAATATTTGCTATTCTGCAGCCTCCGCTGGTGATACCCAGGCAAACAGGGTCTGGAGTGGAACTCCAGCAAACTCCAACAGACCTGAGGCTGAGGGACCTGGCTGTTAGAAGGAAAACTAATAAACAGAAAGGATCAACATCAACTAAAAGGTCATCTACACCAAAGCCCCATCTGTAGGTCACCAACATCAAAGATCTAAGGTAGATAAAGCCACAAAAAAGGGGAGAAACCATAGCAGAAAAGCTGAAAATTTGAAAAATCAGAGCACTTCTTCTCCACCAAGGACTGCAGCTCCTCATCAGCAACAAAGCTGAACAGAGAATGAAAAGGAACAAAGCTGGATGGAGAATGACTTTGACGAGTTGACAGAAGTAGGCTTCAGAAGTTAATAACAAACTTCTCTGAGCTAAAGGAAGACGTTTGAACCCACCACAAGGAAGCTAAAAACCTCAAAAAAAGATTAGGCAAATGGCTAACTGGAATAAACAGTGTAGAGAATACCCTAAATGACCTGATGGAGCTGAAAACCATGGCACAAGAACTTCATGACGCATGCACAAGCTTCAGTAGCTGATTCGATCAAGTGGAAGAAAGGATATCCGTGATTGAAGATCAAATTAATGAACTAAAGCAAGGAAACAAGGTTAGAGAAAAAAGAGTAAAAAGAAACAAACAAAGCCTCCAAGAAATATGGGACTCTTTAAAAAGACCAAAACTACATTTGATTGGTGTACCTGAAAGTGATGGGGAGAATGGAACCAAGTTGGAAAACACTCTGCAGAATATTATCCAGGAGAACTTCCCCAACATAGCAGGGCAGGCCAACATTCAAATTCAGGAAATACAGAGAACACCACAAAGAAACTCCTCAAGAAGAGCGACTCCAAGACACATAATTGTCAGATTCACCAAGGTTGAAATGAAGGAAAAAGTGTTAAGGGCAGCCAGAGAGAAAGGTTGAGTTACCCACAAAGGGAAGCCCATCAGACTAACAGCAGATCTCTCAGCAGAAACCCTACAGGCCAGAAGAGAGTAGGGTCCAATATTCAACATTCTTAAAGAAAAGAATTTTCAATCCAGAATTTCATATCCAGCCAAACTGACCTTCATAAGCGAAGGAGAAATAAAATCCTTTACAGACAAGCAAATGCTGAGAGATTTTGTGACCACCAGGCTTGCCTTACAAGAGCTCCTGAAGGAAGCTCTAATCATGGAAAGTAACAACTGGTACCAGCCACTGCAAAAACAGGCCGAACTGTAAAGACCATCGATGCTATGAAGAAACTGCATAAATTAACGGTCAAAATAATGAGCGAACATCATAATGACAGGATCCAATTCACACATAACAATATTAACTTTAAATGTAAATGGGCTAAATGCCCTAATTAGAAGACACAAACTGGCAAATTTGAAAAAGAGTCAGGACCCATCAGGGTGCTGTATTCAGGAAACCCATCTCACTTGCAAAGATGCACATAGGCTCAAAATAAAGGGATGGAGGAAGATCTACCAAGCAAATGGCAAGCAAAAAAAAAATCAGGGGTTGCAATCTTAGTCTCTGATAAAACGGACTTTAAACCAACAAAGATCAAAAGAGACAAAGAAGGCCATTACATAGAATCAATTCAACGAGAAGAGCTAACTATCCTAAATATACATGCACCCAATACAGGAACACATGAATTCATAAAGCAAGTCTTTAGAGACCTATAAAGAGACTTAGACTCCCACACAATAATAATGGGAGACTTTAACACCCCATTATCAACAATAGACAGATCAATGAGACAGAAGGTTAGCAAGGATATCCAGGACCTGAACTCAGCTCTGCAACAAGCAGACCTAATAGCCATCTGTAGAACTCTCCACCCCAAATCAACAGAATATACATTCTTCTCAGCACCACATCACACTTATTCTAAAATTGACCATATAATTGCAAGTAAAGCACTCCTCAGCAAAAGTAAAAGAACAGAAATCACAATAAACTGTCTCCCAGACTATAGGGCAATCAAATTAGAACTCAGGATTAAGAAACTCACTCAAAACTGCACAACTATATGAAACTGAACAACTTGCTGCTGAATGACTACTGGGTAAATAATGAAATGAAGGCAGAAAAAAAGATGTTCTTTGAAACCAATGAGAACAAAGACACAATGTACCAGAATCTCTGGTACACATTTAAAGCACTATGTAGAGGGAAATTTATACCACTAAATGCCCACAAGAGAAAGCAGGACAGATCTAAAATTGACACCCTAACATCATAATTAAAAGAACTAGAGAAGCAAGAGCAAACAAATTCAAAAGCCAGCAGAAGGCAAGAAATAAGTACAATCAAAGCAGAACTGAAAAAGATAGAGACATGAAAAAAACCTCCAAAAAATCAATGAATCCAGGAGCTGGGTTTTTTTTTTTAAAAACAACAACAACAACAACAACAAAATAGATAGACCACTATACAGACTAATAAGAAAAGAGAGAAGAATCTAATAGATGCAATAAAAAAATGATAAATGAGATATCACCACTGATCCCACAGAAATACAAACTACCATCAGAGAATACTATAAACACTTCTATGCAAATAAACTAGAAAATCTGAAATAAATGGATAAATTCCTGGACTCATACACCCTACCAAGTCTAAACCAGGAAGAAGTTGAATCTCTGAAAAGATCAATAACAAGTTCTGAAACTGAGGCAGTAATTAATAGGCTACAAACCAAAAAAATCCAAGACCAGATGGATTCACAGCCAAATTCTACCAGAGGTACAAACAGGAGCCGGTACCATTCCTTCTGAAACTATTCCAAAAAATGGAATAAGAGAGAATCCTCCCTAACTCATTTTATGAGGCCAGCATCATCCTGATACCAAAACCAGGAAGAGACACAACAAAAAAAGGAAATTTCAGGCCAATATCCCTGATGAACATCAATGCAAAAATCCTCAATAAAATACTGGCAAACTGAATCCAGCAGCACATCAAAAAGCCTATCCACCACAATCAAGTCGGCTTCATCCGTGCGATGCAAGGCTAGATCAACATACACAAATCATAAACCTAATCCATCACATAAAAAGAACCAACGACAAAAACCACATGAATATCTCAATAGATGCAGAAAAGGCCTTCAACAAAATTCAACATCACTTCATGCTAAAAACTCTCAATAAACTAGGTATTGATGGAATATATCTCAAAATAGTAAGAGCTATTTATGACAAACCCACAACAAATATCAAACTCAATGGGTAAAAGCTGGAAGCATTCCCTCTGAAAACTGGCACAAGACAAACATGCCCTCTTTCACCACTCTTATTCAACATAGTATTGGAAGTTCTGACCAGGGCAATCAGGCAAGAGAAAGAAATAAAGCATATTCAAATAGGAAGACAGAAACTCAAATTGTCTCTGTTTGCAGATGACATGATTGTATGTTTAGAAAATCCCATCGTCTTAGCCCCAAATCTCCTTCAGCTGATAAGCAACTTCAGCAATGTCTCAGGATATAAAATCAATGTGCAAAAATCACAAGCATTCCTGTACACCCCCAACAGACAGACAGCCAAATCATGAATGAACTCCCATTCACAACTGCTACAAAGAAAATAAAATACCTAGGAATACAACTTACAGGGGATGTGAAGGACTTCTTCAAGGAGAACTACAAACCACTGCTCGAGGAAATAAGAGAGGACACAAACAACTGGAAAAACATTCCATGCTCATGGATAGGAAGAATCAATATCATGAAAATGGACATACTGCCCAAAGTAATTTATAAATTTGACATTATCCCCAATAAGCTACCAGTGACATTCTTCACAGAATTAGGAAAAACTAATTTAAATTTCATATGGAACCTGAAAAGAGCCCACATAGCCAAGACAATCCTAAGCAAAAAGAACAAAGTTGGAGGCATCATGCTACCTGACTTCAAACTGTAATAAAAGGCTACAGTAAGCAAAACACCATGGTACTGGCACCAAAACAGATATATAGACCAATGGAACAGATCAGAGGCCTCAGAAATAACACCACACATTTACAACCATCTGATCTTTCACAGACCTGACAAAAACAAGAAATGGGGAAAGGATTCCCTATTTAATAAATGATGTTCAGAAAACTGGCTAACCATATGCAGAAAATTGAAACTGGACCCCTTCCTTACACCTTATACAAAAACTAACTCAAGGTGGATTAAAGACTTAAACCTAAGACCTAAAACCACAACAACCCTAGAAGAAAACCTAGGCAATACCATTCAGGAGTCATGGGCAAAGACTTCATCACTAAAACACCAAAAGCAATGGCAACAAAAGCCAAAATTGACAAATGGGATCTAATTAAACTAAAGAGCTTCTGCACAGCAAAAGAAACTATCATCAGAGTGAACAGGCAACCTAGAGAGTGAGAGAAAATTTTCGCAATCTATCCACCTGACAACGGGCTAATATCCAGAATCTACAAACAACTTAAACAAATTTACAAGAAAAAAACAAATAACCCCATCAAAAAATGGACGAAGAATATGAACAGACACTTCTCAAAAGAAGACATTTATGCAGCCAACAAACATATGAAAACAAGCTCATCATCACTTGTCATTAGAGAAACGCAAATCAAAACCACAGTGAGATACCATCTCATGCCAGTTAAAGTGACAATCATTAAAAAGTCAGGAAACAACAGATCCTGGAGAGGATGTGGAAAAATAGGAACGCTTTTACACTATTCGTGGGAATGTAAATTAGTTCAGCCACTGTGGAAAACAGTGTGGTGATTCCTCAAGGATCTAGAACTAGACATACAATTTGACCCAGCAATCCCATTACTGGGTATATACCCAAAGGATTATAAATCATTCTACTCTAAAGACACATGCACACATATGTTTATTGCGGCACTGTTCACAATAGCAAAGACTTGGAACCAACCCAAATGACGATCAGTGATAGACTGGATAAAGAAAACGTGACACATAACATGGAATACCATGCAGCCATAAAAAAGGATGAGTTCATGTCCTTTGCAGGGACATGGATGAAGCTGGAAAACTTCATTCTCAGCAAACTAACACAAGAATAGAAAACAAAACACCGCATGTTCTCACTCATAAGTGGAGTTGAACAGTGAGAACACATGGACACAGGGAGGGGAACATCACACACTGGGGCCTGTTGTGGGGGTGGGGGGCTAGGGGAGTGACAGTATTAGGAGAAATACCTAATGTAGATGACCGAGTTGATGAGTGCAGCAAAGCACTATTGCACATGTATACCTATGTAACAAACCTGCATGTTCTACACTTGTATCCCAGAACTTAAAGGATAATAAAAATAAATAAATAAATAAATAAATACATAAATAAATACATAAATAAATAATCTAAAATTCATATGGAGGCCCCAAAAAATGCCCAAGTAGCCACAGCAATTCTAAGCAAAAAGAACAAAGCTGGAGAGACCCCTTTTCCAGGCTTCAAATTATATTAAAATTCTCTAGGAACCAAAACCACATGGTACTGGCATAAAAATAGACACATAAGTCAATGAAACAGAATAGAGAACACAGAAAAAGAGCTACATATTTACAGCCAATTGATCTTTGACAGATTTGATGAGAACACATGCTGGGGAAAGGACACATTGTTGAATAAATGGTACTTGGAAAATTAGATAGCCATTTGCAGAAGAATGAAACTGGACCCCTATCTCTCAGCAGTAACACAAATTAACTCAAAACGGATTAAAGACCTAAGCATAAAAGGTAAAACAATAAAAATCCTAGAATAATATCTAGAAAAATCTCTACTGGACATTGGCCTAAGCAAAGAATTTATGACCAAGTCCTCAAAAGCAAATACAACAAAAACAAAAACAGACAAATGTGACTATATTAAACTAAAACTCTCTGCCCAGCAAAGGAAATAATCAACAGAATAAAGACACAATCTGCAGGATGGGTTAAAATACTTGCAAACTATTCATGTGACAAGGGTCTCATATCCAGAATATATAAGGAACTCAAACAACTGAACAACAACTAAAACAATGAATGATATCCTTAATAAGTGACCAAAGGATATGAATAGACATTTTTCAAAAGAAGACACACAGGTATATGAAATAATATTCAGCATCAACAATCATCAGGGAAATGCAAATTAAAATCACAATGTTATATCATCTTGACCCAGTCAGAATAGCCATTATTACACACTTTGGGAGGCTGAGGCAGGTGTATCACCTGATGTCAGGAATTTGAGACGAGCCTGCCCAACATGGCAAAACCCCATCTGTACTAAAAAATACAAAAATTATCCAGGCATGGTAGCATGTACCTGTAGTCCCAGCTACTCGGGAGGCTGAGGGAGGAGAATCGCTTGACCTGGGAGGCAAAAGTTACAGTGAGACAAGATCGCCCCAACTGCACTTCAGCCTGGGAGAAAAAGTGAGACTCTGTCTCAAACAAATAAAAAATAAAAATAAAAAAAAATAACAGATTTTGGCAAGAACGCAGGGATGAGGGAACTCGCATACTGTTGGTGGGAATGTAAATTACTAAAACCTCTATGGAAAACACTATGGAGATTTCTCAAAGAACTGAAGATAGAACTGCTATTTCATCCAGCAATCCCGCTATTGGGTATCTACCCAAAGGAAAAGAAATCTATATATCAAGAAGATACCTGCATTCATATGTTGATTACTGCTCTATTCACAATAACTAAGGTATGGAATAAACCTAAGTGTCCATCAACAGCAGTTTGGAGAAATAAAATGTGGCATATATACACAATAGAACACTATTCAGCCATAAAAAAGAATGAAATCACATTTTTGGTAGCAACATGGATGACACTGAAGGCTTTAGTGAAACAAGTCAGACACAGAAAGACAAATATCACATATTCTCACTTACAAGTGGGAGCTATTAATAAATAATGTATACCAATTGATATGAGGTATGGAATGATACACAATGGAGACTCAGAAGGGTGAGGGGGTTGGAAGGAGTGGACGATGAGAAATCACTTAATGATTATGATTTACATTATTAGGGTGATACCTTAAAACCCCTGACTTCACCGCTATGAAATCTATGCATGTAACAAAATTGTACTTATACCGAATACGTTTCTACAAATAAAAAGAGATGCCTGATAATAAGACACTAAGTGACCATAAAAATACACACTAGGCCCATTAACATGAGCTGATGGGTTTGTCAGCTGGTCAGAATCTTCACATAAATCAAGTTGAAAGGTTAGCGAAAGGAAGTCTGAGAAATGTGTTAATATAACTTTCAGAATTAGCACAAAGTTCCCAAGAAATGAGTGACTTCACGTAAGTAGGCAACACTGTCCTGGTGACATGGAAGTTGAGACTGCCACCTGGACAAGTTAGGCTCCCAGTGCCACTGAATCAACTGGTCAATAAAAAGGGATTGATTCTAGCTATCAAGGGGAAATAAACACCATCAAGGAAGAAAGAATTATGCCTAAAAACCAAGGAGTTCTCTGAGAAACATCTAATTACTTCAAGTTCAGTAGTAATTAATTAAAGACCACAGGAATGCAATGAAGGCAGGGTCACTAAAGACTCACATGCTTTAGGAATTAAGATTTGAGTCTTCCCACCAGATAAAAAACAATCCCAACATAGAGAGGAATGACTGAGGGAAAAGGGAATCTGGAGCAGGAGGTATTAAGTGTAACTACTATTTATAGCTTACTGAAAAGAGGACTGTAGCAGCTATGCCTATTTTCCCTCTTGTTGAGGAGAAATTACAAGCATCCTCCACATAATCTCTTCTTGGGGGACTAAGTAAAAATAAAAATGTATAGCTGAAACACTGGCAATCAGAGCTGACCAGAAATTTTGCTATTCTAAGAAACGTATTCCTTATAATATAGACAGATGTCCCCTGGTAGAGGACGAATGTGTCTTTTCTGTAATAACCTGCCTCCACATCATCACACTGCAGTCCATTGACAGCCTCTGAAGAAGACAGCACTATAAATCTGAGGAAGATCAGTTTAAATGATGCTGACCATAAGGAAAAATCAGGACGAATCATTACCTCATTGTCTTAAAGATAAATTAGTATCCTTTGCTCTTATCCTGAATGTGGACATACTTTCCCTAAGTTCCATTTCTGTTAGTGGCTACAACCAAGCTGACAAAAGAGAAGGCAAACTTATTTTCTTTATCTGCCTTTCCCAGGATCTATCTGCCTCTAAACTAATTATGAGACTCAAGATGTCTGTCTTAATGAACTTTCCCAAAGGAGTTGGAAGAAGCCAGTAGCAAACTTCCCTTCTTGACACAAAAGGGGAGCCAATAAAAAGGAAAATAAGATTTTTTAAAATTACGGAATAGAACCTGGGACTGACACTGCCCAATTGGAAGAGAAGTATTTGACTAATCATCCAAATATGACTTAATCAATCCAGATTTTTAACATGTCCTTGCTCCCTCCAATTTCTCAGAAACACCACCTTAGTAACCAATGCTGCTATGAGGTGAGAAAAGAGCAGGACAGAACTGAAGTAACAACTAGCTCTCTCACAGTGAGTGATTCACATCAGTGTAAGTCAAACCAAGGCAAGTCACTGCAGCCATAAACTAGTAGCATGAACATCAAAATACCAGTGAAACTCCTAAGTGAAGGAAATCTCCTCTCAAAGATAACCTTACAGAATTCAATTTGGTTCTTTCTACAGTTTTATTGTGGTATAATTGACAAATAAAACTTGTGTATATTTAAGGCATACAACTTGACATTCTGATATACATATATACTATGGAATAATCACCACAATCAAGCTAATTAACATGTAAATCACCTCAATCAATCCCCTCACATAGTTATCTTTTCCTTTTGGGTGAATAAAAACAAGTAAGAACTACCCTCTCAGCAAATTTCAAGTATACAATACAGTATTGCTAACTATAGTTACATTGCTCTAAATCTTACTCATCTTGCACCACTGAAAATTTGTGCCCTTTGTCCAACATCAACCCGTTTCCTCCTTTTTCCAGCCCCTGGCAAACACCAGTCTACCCTCTGCCTCTGAGAGAGCAAGATAAAGCTGAAGTAGCACCAAGCTCCCTCACAGTGGATGATTCACATCAGCAGCATCAAGACAAGGCAAGGCAAGTCACTGCAGCAATAAACAGCAGCATGAACACCAAAGTATCAGTCAAACTTCTAAGTGAAGGAAATCCCCTCTCAAAGATCACCTTACAAAATTCAGTTTGATATATCAAGCTCGAATATTTGAAACTACACATATAAATGTGATTATGCAGTATTTATCTTTCTCTGACTGGCTTATTTCACTTAGCATAATGTCCTCCAGTTTCATCCATGTTGCCACAAATGGCAGGATTTTTTTCTTTTTTAAGGCTGAATAATACTTCATTGTATATATACACCATATTTGCTTTTTCCATTCATTCATTGCTGGACATTTAGATTTTTTTCCATATCTTGGCCACTGTGAATACTGCTGCATTGAACATGGGGGTGCAAATATCTCTTCAACATACTGATATTATTGCCTTTGGATAGATATATAGTCAGAAGTGTAATTGCTGGATCATAAGGCAATTGTATTGTTAATTTCTTGAGGAACCTCCTTACTGTTCCATAACAGCTGTACCAAGGTACATTCCCACCAACAGTATACAAGCATTTTCTTTACATTCTCTCCAACATTTGTTATTTCTTTTTTATGATAGCCATTAGAACATGTGTAAGATAATATGTTATTGTGGCTTTGATTTGCATTTCCCTGATGATTAGTGGTGCTGAGAACTTTTTCATATGCCTCTTAGCCAATTGCATGTCTTCTTTTGAAAAATGTATATTCAGGCTCTTTACTCATTTTTTAACTGAGTTTTTTGGCATTCTGCTCTTGAGTTGAATGAGTTCCTTATATATTTTGAATATGAATCCCTCATTAGAAATAGGACTTGCCAATATTTTCTTCCATTCCGTATATTGACTTTTCACTTGAATATTTCCTTGGCTGTGCAGAAGCTTCTTAATTTGATGTAGCCTTACTTATCTTTGCTTTTGTTGCCTTTGTGTTTGGTGTCATATCTAAAAATCATTGCCCAGACCAATGTCAAAAGGCTTTTTGCCTATGTTATTTTCTAGGGGTATTATGGTTTCAGTTCTTACATTTAAGTCTTTAATCCATTTTTAGTTCATCTTTGTGCATGATGAGAGATAAAGGTCCAATTTACTTTTGCCACATGCAGGAATAGTTTTTCCAACATCATTTTTTGAAGAGTCTCTCCATTTCCCATTGTTTTTATTGGCATCATTATCAAACATCAGTTGAGAGTAAATGTGTAAATTTACTTCTGGGGTCTCTATTCTGTTCCACTGGTCTATAGCTTCTGTTTTTATGGTGGTACCATACTGTTTTAATTATTATATCTTTGTAATATATTTTTAAATCAGGGAGTGTGATGTCAGCTTTTATCTTGCTAAATATTGCTTTGGTTACTCAGATCTTCTTTAATTTTTCATATCAATGCTTTATATTTTTTAATGTGTAAGTATTTTACTTCCTGAGTCACTTTTATTCCTAAGTATTTTATTCCTTTTGATGTTATGTCAAATGGGCTTTTATTTCATAATTTCTTTTATGTGTCAATTTTTGTCAATGTATAGAAGCACAAGTGTGTTTTGTATGTCAAATCTGAATCCTGCAGCTTAACTAAATTTCTTAACTCTAAAAGTTTTTTACTAGTCATTAGGGTTTTTACATATATGATTATGTCACCTACAAACAGATAATTTTACTTCATTCTTTCCAATTTAGGTGTCTTTCATTTCTTTTTCTTGCCTATAGCTCTGGCTGGGACCTTTATTGATATGCTGAAAAAGTTTGTCACATGGATATATTGGGTAATGCTAAGGTTCAGAATATGAATTATCCTGTTCCCCAGGTAGTAAGCAAAGTATTCAATAACTTTTCAACCCTTGCCTTCCTCCCTCCCTCTCCACTTCAGTAGTCCCCAGTGTCTTTTGTTGCCATCCTTATGTTCATGAGTACCCAATGTTTAGCTACCCGTTATAAGTAAGAACATGCCATATTTGGTTTGCTGTTCATACATTAATTCGCTTAGAACACTGGCCTCCAACTGCATCTATGTTGCTGCAAAGGACATGATTTCATTCTTTTTTATGACTGTGTAGCATTCCATGGTGTATATGTACTACATTACCTTTATCTAGTCTACCACTGATGGGCATCTAGGTTGCTTCTATGTCTTTGCTATTGTGAATAGTGCTGAGATAAATATATGCATGTGTCTTTATTATAGAATGATTTATATTCCTTTGGGTATATACCCAGTACTGGGATTGCTGGGTTGAATGGTAGCTCCATTTGAAGTTCTTTGACAAATCTCCAAACTGCTTTCACAGTGGCTGAATTAATTTACATTCCCATCAGTAGTGTATAATCATTCCCTTTTCTCTGCAACCTCATCAGCATCTGTTATTTTTTTTTACTGTTTTTTCTAACACTACTCCAACGTGATGTAGTTTACTTTAGCCTTCTATACTTGTGTGTCTGTAACTTCCCTCTTTCTGAGAGAAACTGGCTTCCAGCACCTGCTATCCATTTACTTATTTGTTTTGAGTTTTTGTGTTTGAGATGGAGTCTTGCTCTGTCACCCAGGCTGGAGTACAGTGGTGAGATCTTGGCTCACTGCAACCTCCGCCTCCCAGGTTCTAGTGATTCTCCTGCCTCAGTCTCCTGAGTAGCTGGGACTACAGGTGCCCACCACCATGCCCAGTTAATTTTTGTATTTTTAGTAGAGAGGGGTTTCACTATGTTGGCCAGGCTGGTCTCGAACTCCTGACCTCAAGTTACCCACCCAGCTTGGCCTCCCAAAGTGTTGGGATTACAGGTATGAGCCACCACACCCGGTCCATTTTTTCACTTTTTAATAATCATATTCTGACTGGTGGGAGATGTTATCTCATTGTGGGTTTGATTTTCATTTCTCTAATGATTAGTGATGTTGAGCATTTTTTCATATGTTTGTTGGCTGTGTGTATATCTTCTTTTGATAAGTACCTGTCCATCTCCTTTGCCCATTTTTTAATGTAGTTGTTTGGTTTTTTGCTTATTGACTTGTTTGAGTTCCTTATAGATTCTGGATATTACACCTTTATTGTATACATGGCTTGCAAACATTTTCTCCCATTCTGTAGTTTGTCTGTTTACTCTGTTGATAGTTTCTTTGGCTGTGCAACAGTTATTTAGTTGAATTAGGTTTCACTTGTGTATTTTTGTTTTTGTTGCACTTGCTTTTGGAGACTTTGTCAAAACAGTCTGGTCTTCGACAATGTTGACAAAAACAAGCAATGGGAAAAGGATTCCCTATTCATTAAATGGTGCTGGGATAACCAGATAGTCATATGCAGAAAACTGAAAATTGATCCTTCTCTTTCACCATATATGAAATATCATATATGAAAATCAACTCAAGGTGGATTAAAGCCTTAAATATAAGACCTAAAACTGTAAAAATCCTAGAAGAAAACTTACGAAGTACCATTTGGCAAAGATTCCATGACAAGTTCCTCAAAAGCAGTTGGAACAAAAAGAAAAATAGGCAAGCAATGTTTTTTTCAATAAGCCATTTTTCTAACTGAAATGTATAAAATGTGTTTGTGGTGAGTGGGTGGAGAGCTTTAAGGAGCATGTGCTCTTCTTAAACTACTGTGTTATAGGACATTGCCATGGTAATGAGTGACCAAAGAGGAGTTCAGATGAAGGGTTTTGGAATGAGGGTCAAACAGTCTTGAAACTGGGGTGTTGGATTGCTTTTCCTTTGGTCGCCAAAGCCTCGTGTGATTATACAAGAACCTATACTGAATAGAAATATAATAATTGCTGACTCCTATGTATTGAGGGCCTGCTAATAGTCTCACAGTATTAAATATTTTACACACATTGGCTCTAATTCTGACAATTACCCTTCAAGATAGATATCACTGTCCCAGATGTATAGGCTAAAGCCAGACATTATCTGGAAAGAATTAGTGGAAGGGATAGGAAAGTTGGTTGCTTTTGTTAAATCAAGAAGCATAAAAGTAGTGTGTACTGTTTTGGTTGGATAGCCTCAGTAACAAAGATAAGATATTTTCTTATCTTACCTGATAAGAAAATAACATGTCTTCTGAGGAAATAAAAGGGAGCTTCAAAATGCTGACACTGCCCCCTGGCTCTTTGGTCTAGGGTGGGAGAGAAAAAGCAGTAACAATTAGTGACACATACAAAGTAGATGGTTTCTATGGGGCAGAGTCAAGTTTTCTCTAAGGGAATGTGTTAGGAAAGGTTCTCCAGAGAAAGAAAAACAACAAGATATGTATATGGAGAGAGAGACTTGTTTGAAAAGACTGCCTCACACGATTGCAGAGTATGGCAAATCCAAAATCTGCAAGGCAGGCCAGCAATCTGGAAACCCAGGGAAGGGTTGCTGATGTAGCCTTGAGTCCAAAGGGGGTCTGGACACAGAATTTCTTCTTCCTCAGAAGACTTCAGTTTTTTGTTTTTTTTTTCTGAAGGCCTTCAACTCATTGTATGAGGCTTACTTAGATTATTGAAGGTAATCTGCTTTAGTCAAAGTCTATGAATTTAAATGTTAATCACATCTAAAAAATGTCTTCACAACAACATCTAAACTGCTATTTGATCAACAACTGGACACCATAGCCTAGCCAAATTGGAAAATAAAATAAATAAAATTAACTATCACAGGAAGCAATAAAGTAGATAATTATATAAATAAGGCAGAAATATTGGGTAGAGTAAACTGAAATCAGATGAATGTCCTGGGTCAACAGATAGAATGGGTAGAAGAAATAAATGAAAGACTAAAAGCATAAAAAGATCCATGAAATGAGAGACTACAGGAATTTGCATTTTGGAGTGCCCTATGATGAGAAAGATAAGAAGCATGGTAAAATGGATGTTTCTTAAAGAGAGGCCCAAAGCTAATCTAGTGAAGTCCTGTACTATTGGAGGCCTGAGCAGATTAGTAGACTGAGTCTTTCTCATTATTGAAATGGAATGTTGTAGGGCACCATTCTAATTTCTTGGAGCAGTTCTTTTAGAAGCAGAAAGGGATTAATCACCTTAGCAGCAACTCATCAATATCAGTCCCTCTCTTGTGGTCAGAAAGCCCTAAGCTCTGGAAGTGGACCTGAGAAAGAGTAGATTTTTTTTCCATATTGCTTCAGTTAAATCTACCAGCTAACTCAGACTTTTCTCAATTCTCCACCCACACCTTTAATATTTCCACTATCTAATCGGAGATATTTATGAGATATTCAAGTGTATGTAACACTCCACTTCACTATTTTACATTTCTGAGGCTTACCCAGTCCAATTGTCCCAAGTCAGAACTGGTTTATGGAGGCTGTCCTCCTGCTGGAATTTGGTCTGCTTGTTCTTTGTATCTTTCTGGTGTCTCATGCACTCTCCTCCTAAATTCCTGAGAATGACTCCTCAACACTACTCCTTGCCTTGACCCAATGCAACTTGGTTCCAAATAGTCTTTTCCAAAGCACCATAATAAAGCACACTCAAAGCCCTTTCTGAAAATATTTCTGACAATAGGTTTATGAAGGCTCATACATAACAAAACAAAAACAAAACAACAATAACAAAGCCTATCTGCCCAATCTGCTCTGAGGGGCTATTTTAGCTGATTCTGAGCTCCTATGTCCTGAACCCGGACAGCCTGCTAAATAAGACTAACTGCCCACACAGTTTGTTTCATTCTACCAGATCCTAGATTCATATCTTACTGACTTCCAAAATCCCCTATTAGGAGGGTTCCAAAACAAGAAGAAGAAGAGGAGGAAGGGCTCCAAATCTGATATCTTCATGGTCCATGTGACAACTCACACACACCCTGAGAAAGTAGTGACGTAATGAATTGAATCAGACTGCTCTAAACTATAATTTCGCATGCTATTTGCTGGCTGTGTGATTGCAGTAAGTCAGTACAAAAGATAAACATTAATTATGTTCTCAATATTGTATGTATTGAATGGAACTAGTCTCATGTTAGTGAAGCCAGACTACCAGACTACTCACCAAAAGATCAACGTTGAGTCTGTTAAATGTAAATATGAATGAACAGAAATAGGACTTTGACATCCTACTTGCATTCTCTGGTACAAGAGAAAGTTAAGAACCTTGATTCTGCTCACTAATCAGCCAGAAAACCATAGTATTTATAGCATCAAACATAATACTGTAGAATATGTAAACAGAGGAATTATACCATTTACTTTTCAAAAGATTTCTTTAAACTGCAAGTTCTTCCGCTTGCAATTATATACTATGAAATGTTAAAAATATGTCAAAACAGCTGATTCTAAAGCAAGCTGGAGAAATTGAATTTTTATTCTTGTTACTCCTATGCCCACTCCATTATCTCAGCTGAGTTCTTATTTCTCTGAGAGTCAGAAAAGGAAACATTTCCTGAATATTCAAGAAGAAAAGAGAGGGAAGAATAAAAGACACATTTATTCTCACCCACTGTCCAACACATTTCCTTCTTAGTAGATGCCAATGATAGGCAGACAACCAATAAACTAGAAGAACAGGAGTTACATTTTTCTCAACAATGGGCAGATAATTATATCTGCCCATATATAATATGGCAAGCCTTTTTCTAACTGAAATAGCATGTGGAATGGGATTGTGCGTAATTTTAATAAGCATTGCAGAAACTTCGTTTAGGTGTTGAAGTGGTGTGATGACAAAGATAAGAAGTATGGAGGACCATTTTGAACCAAGCAGTAACCCAGTCCAGAGAAAATGGGATTCCATTTAAGAGGTAGGAGCTTGGACTGGTTAAGAGCTTAGACTGAAGAGAGTACAGAGAATCTAGGAAAGAACTCAGGCCATACCTGAATTAAATTCTGGTAACTGGAGGGAAAGTAAAATGAATGATTAACATTAGCATCTACCTTTCTTTGCACCTTCGTTCCATTTTTAGATATACTGCTTTATTATTTCAGTTCACATTTCTACTGGCCCTGCCTGGAATCCCATTTAATACATCCAATATTGAGAATAGAATTAATATTTATCTTTTATACTGACTTGCAGCAATCTTTCCTGAAAAGGATATTTGTGACTTACACAAAATTTGAACTGAATTTGGCTAGGTTGTATGCAATAAAACTGGAAGTTGATAAGGGGAACCAATCCCTGGGTGAGGCAGCAATGTTGACACAAACAAAGTAAACTGTGCAAGCTCAGACAGGCTGAGCTTAATTTCCAAAATACATGGTAATGACCATTATGCATTATTTCTGGAAGCAGAGGACTGCCTACCACACCATCCTCCCTCTCCAGAAAGTCTACTAGGAATATGTTCATACAATTATTTAGGTCACAGTAACAGGAGGCTGAGAGCTTTGTAGGGTCACAGATAGAGGCAGAAAGAAAGTCAGGCTACAGAGTGCTCAGCAAAAGGGACCAGAATGCAAAAACCAAACCATGGACTCAATAAAACTTGGAAAATCTTGACAAAGTTTTGTGAAAGAAGAATAAGAATTATAGAGGAAACAAGGATAGGATCTCAGACAGAAGGACATACAATTTGACCTTAGTGTGTGTCCTTGATACACACAAGGATAGTAAAATAGGAATGAGAGGCAAAAGATTTGTGCATATACCTATATGTATTGTGAATTTGATACATTGTGCTACATATATGCCTTTATCATTATGTATTATTATGAAATGCTTCTCTTTATCTCTACTAAAATTTTTTGCTTTATGATCTATTTTGTCTGATATCAGAATAGCTGCACATACATGCAGCCAACAAGCATATGAAAAAAAGCTCAATGTCACTGATTAGAGATATGCAAATCGAATCCACAATGAGATACCATCTCACATTAGTCAAAATGGCTATTATCAAAAAGTCAAAAAATAAGATGCTGGTGAGGTTGTGAAGAAAAAGGAACACTTATACACTATTGCATAGTTCAATCATTGTGGAAAACAGTGTGGTGATTCCTCAAAAATCTAAAAACAGAACTAAAACCTAGCAATTGCATTACTCGGTATATAACCAGAGGAATATAAATTGTTTCATCATAAAGATACATGCACACATATGTTCATTGCAGAACTATTCATAATAGCAAAGCCACAGAATAAACCTAAATGCCCATCAGTGATAGACTGGATAAAAAATGTGATCCATATACACCATGGAATGCTATGCAGCTATAAAAAAGAATGAGATCCTTTCCTTTGCAGGAACATAGATGGAGCTGGAGGCCATTATCCTTAGCAAACTAACACAAGAACAGAAAATTAAACGTCACATGTTTTCACTTATAAGTGGGAGCTAAATGATGAGAACACATGGACACATAAAGGGAAACAAGAGACACTGGGACCTATCAAAAGGTGGAGGGTAGAAGGAGGGAGTGAATCAGGAAAAATAACTAATGAATACTAGGCTTAATACCTGGCAGACGAAATAATCTTTACAACAAACTCCCATGACACATGTTTACTGATAAAACAAATGTGCACATGTACCCCTGAATTTAAAATAAAAGTTAATATTAAATAAATTTTTTTAAATTAAATGGAGAAAATATGTAAATAAGCATTTCTCAAACGAAGACATACAAATGGCAAACAGACATATAAAAATGTGTTCAAGATTATTGATCACCAGAGTAATGCAAATCAGAATTACAATGAGATTCATCCCACTTAAAATGGCTTCTATCCAAAAGACATGCACTAACAAATGCTGGCAAGGATATGGAGAAAAGGGTACCCTCACACGCTGTTAGTAAGAATGTAAATTAGTACAACCACGTGTCAGGTTCCAACCCAAGCTGGGGTTCGAGGGGAGTTGGTGGATGTGTGGCAGGTAACTGAAAGAACACTCGAGGGACCGTAGGCAGCTGGGACGTGGCTTTATTCTCCCTCCTACAGAGTCAGCAATGCCGTTATAATACTCACAGACAATATGGCTTAAAGGATGTATGTACCAGGGCAAGCCATCCAGAGCTGTTGCTGGAAGGGCAGTGCAGATCCAAGTTAGAAACATTGGTCATCTCAGCGAAAGTGTGGGCCCATTTCACAATGCTATCGGAGCAGTATGAGCTCACACAAACAGGGTACATTAAAACGGCTGCATAAATTTGATTACATAATGCACCGGGTTGTGAGCCTGTGCTCCAAACCCTCTGTAATGATGTCTACCTCAGCCTGTTCCTGACTGAATCACAGCCATTTTTCTTACACTCCACCCCCTAGGCTGAGGAAGTCCTTCTAATGGGGAGACATGCCCACAGGGCAGAACTCTGGAACCAAAGGCCACGGCAGGAATACAGGGAGCAACAACTCACTACTAATGTTCCCACTATGCTGCCCATAATTATTAGGGTCCAGCACAGGCCAGAGTCCAGAGATGCCCACCATGTTAGTAGGGGGTCAACAGTAAGACTCTCAACTGCCTTGATTTCCTGGGCAGCTTCTTGAAAAGCTGTTATGTTTTGTTGATTGTCAGGGATGAAGGTACAACATTGCGATCCCAAAAGAGCACAGGTGCCACCTTGGGCAGCAGTTAATATGTTTAGAGCCATCTGGTTCTGCGGTACCACCTTCCAGATTTGATCAACCTCATCTGTCAACAGAAGGATGGCAACTCGGGTGTAACTCAAAGCTCAAGCAATGTGCTCCACAAGGGCCGTAACTCGCATTTCTACAGTTATGACACCTGCTCCAGGGATGGTTAAGGCTAAGAGGTAGAGCCACCAGGGGGCTCATCACACTCAAAAAACTGGGAGCATAGCATCTCCCAGTTATGTGGGCCTCTAAGCAACGTGGAAATGACAGTGGCAAGCATATCAGTCCACCCCCAGGTACAGTAGCCAGTCCAGTTTGCTGACAAATATGACCATCCTGTGTCACCACAGACACGAACTTCCTGGGGGCACAAAGCCCACTGGAGCCTGACCTTGATGAGGCTACCTATTCCACAAAGGTGTGGTGACATATTGTATTTGTTGCATAAACAAATATTTATATTAGTTTTATTTATAATTGACATAAAGTAGAAATAACCCAATGAGTGAATGATTAAATGAGTGAATCATTCACTCATCAATGAGTGAATGATTAAATAAACTATGGAATATACATATGACGGTATACTACTCAGCAATAGAAAGAAATAAATGGTACACAAAACAACAGAGACGAATCTCAAAATAATTATGCTGAGTGAAGGAAGCCAAACACAAAAAAGTTCATATTATATGATTCCTTTTATATAAAGTATTGGAAAATTCTCAGCCATTATCTCTTCACATATTGCCTCAACCATCCCCTGATTCGTCTCCTTCTGTGATCATTATAATACTTACTTTAGCCCCTTTGACACCGACCCTCATGTCTTTTACATTCCTCTATGAGTTTTGCATTCTTTCTCTGTGCTTCTGTTTGGATACTTTTTATTGACTTGTCTTTCTGGTGTTTTGCTGTGCTCAGGTGACTTAATTTCAGATTTTGTTTTCAGTTTTTAAGTGCCACTTAATTTTCTTATAAATTCCAATTACCTATTAAACTTTGCATTTATTCATCTGTGTTAGCTTGGGCTGTGATAACAAAAACCATAGACTGGATGGCTTCAACAACAGGAATTTCTTTCACTGCAGCTCTGAGGAGGCTGGAAGTCTGAGATCAGGGCGCCAGCAGGGTCTGGTTCTGGTTCTGGTGGGGACTCTTCGTGCTTGCAGATGGCTACCTGCTCACTGTGTGAAGGGGACTTTATTTTATTGTCTCAATTTCCTATTACATGTTTTATAATCCAAATTTTAATTTACAGTAATTGGTTGTAATTCCTTAATCTTTATTACTGTGTTGCCTTTTTTATGTGATTGGCAGAGAAGGTGGGTATTTGGGGTTTGCTTCTGTTTGAACTCCTATTCTCTAAATGTATCTTTTTTTTTTTCCATTTTTTTAATCTTAAATTTCTTTGCTGAACATTGCACACTTTTCTGGAGTATCTTGAATCTTCTTACCAATATATATTTAAGACTGAAGAAAAAGAAAGATGAAGTCAGAGTGAGACTTACAGATAATCAAACTTTATCAGCTACCAGGAAACCAGTCATTTTTCTAGCGCACCTCTTCCTCAAAACAGTGCCAGATTATGGAAAGCTTTACATAGGTAGGCAGCAGCTACACCTGCTCTCCTAGATGGCTTCTTTAATATTTCTTAAAAGGAACTTCTATTTTATTTTGTTTGTCTGATGTAATCAAAGTTATGGCCGGTTTGGTTTGCTTTTGCCAAGGTGTAAATACTGCCTAAAGGCCATTCTGTACACGGGGATAGGGTGCAAGTCAACTTGCGTGTACGAAGCTCCAACGTGTCCTCCTGTCTGGGCCCCCACTTTTAATTCTCATTCTTTGTTATGTGTACAGTCTCAAGCCTTTCTAGGATATTACCAGGGGAGTTGACTGTCTTGAGCTGTAGTTTCCTTGGAATTACAAATATCAATAGAGAGCTGGTTCCTTCTCTTTGTTCAGGTTTCAGCTCCAACATCACCCCAGAAAAGTCTACCGTGACTTCTCTATCTAAATAAACCTCATCTCAATCACTCTCTATTATGGTTTTCTATCTTGTCATCCTCATAGCATCCATCATCATCTGAAATGATTTTGTTATTGATTTTTTACTTCCCCTACTAACATGTAAGCTCATGGGAAGCAATTTTATTTGCCTCATCCATAGCTACTTCCTCAGTGGCTTTACCAATACCTGTAACATGAGTGGTGCTCAGATATTTATTAAATAAAGACATAGTCATAAGATACAGGGCAAGGTCAGAAGAAGGAGAGATGCTTCTGCTCCATCTCAAAATTCAACTAGCCCAGGCTCAGCCCCATTCCCAGAAATTCTCATTCCAAACTCAAATTCATTCTCCCCTATCCAAGCTTAGAAAACCTGGGATGATATCATTTATCTTTTACCCATCCTTGCCTCACCTCCAATTCCTATGTTCCTAGTTTATTGATTGTTACATCTGTCTGGTAATTTCAAATTCACAGTTTCTCATTACCTCCCTAAATACAATGCTTTTGACTGTGCCTTACCTCCATCCTGTCTACCTAGATGTGTCTCAGAATAATAGAATAGTTAAGAGCAAACAAAAAGTAATAAATATGGAATTGAAGAAAACAAATTTCCTCCACCTCTGTCACTTGAGACAAAACTGGTTCTTTCCCCCAGGACGGTTCTGTTTCAGGATCTTGTCCCTTCATAGACTCGTAGTCCAGCTCATAGTTGCTTGACTCTCTGTGCAAGGATGCAAAGAGAATGAAAGCTGCTCTTGCATCAGAAGGACTGTCTCAAGGGCACCTGTGCTGTCTGCCTCCAATATGTATAACACAGGATGCTAGACTGGTCGTTCAGCCTCAAATTCTTTTTATCTTCAGAGAAGGTACACATGCATGAATTAATAATCAATAAAATAAACTCACGTCTGTCCTCTGGCATCTCATTCACCATAAGTGGACACCATGACCTAGAGAAATACAACAAAAAGAAGTTGGGAAAACGTTGGACAGAACCAGGGCTGTGTTCCTTTGGAAGCTAAGCAGTAAAAGCTGTAAAAGTACATGAGTGCCATCTAGAGGCAAAACTAGTACTGCAGGGTAGCTAAAGGCTGTTCATATAAAGGAGGAAAGAGAAATTTGCTCCTGGAAACCCCTACGTGAAGGGAAAACTTGTCATGACAACCTGATGGATCCTACCCTATCATCTATGACTGGTAGTAAGCAAGTTTTTCATATCCTGAGTCAAAATTTGCCTCCGCCTTTCCTGACCGCAGCAGACCACAGTAACCTCCCCTCCTCTGACAGATCCTAGTATATTTTCTTTAATGTTTCATCAGTCCCAAGTCAGAACACGTTCTCTCTTCAACAAATGTCTTTCTTCATGTATTCTTTGCACTAGACTCTGAGCTCAGTATTGGGACTGTCTGCTGGTTTACAAGTCTCTTCCTGAGCTGGAGGGACATTGTCCATCCCCTCCCTTCCTGTGACAGGAGTACCCTGCATAACATCTCTGAAATGCACTTCCTAACCTTTTTAGAACCAGATCCTTCAGGAAAGCACATCCCACCTGCTCTAGGATAGGTAAAACTTTGTAGGCATATAACTTCCCGCAGTGAACATCATGGGTTTGGAAGTTGGGGACATGTAGTATTGAATCCTACCTCTGTGATTCGTGAAATCTGTGAACTACCAAAACTTGGGCAAAGGACTTAACGTCTCTGAGACTTGCTTTCTTAGTTGTTAAATTGAATGATAATACCTACCTATGGTCTTATGGTAAGGGTTAGCAATAGTCCATTTATTTATTTATTTATTTATTTATTTATTTATTTATTTGAGACAGTTGCGCTCTTGTTGTCCAGGCTGGAGTGCAATGGCACGATCTCGGCTCACTGCAACCTCCGCCTCCCAGGTTCTAGCGATTCACCTGCCTCAGCGTCCCAAGTAACTGGGATTACAAGCGTGCGCCAGCACACCCAGCTAATTTTGTATTTTTAGTAGAGACGGGGTTTCACCATGTTGGTCAGACTGCTCTTGAACTCCTGACCTCAAGGGATCCACCCACCTTGGCCTCCCAAAGTGCTGGGATTACAGGTGTGAGTCACTGCACCCAGCTCATTATTTATTATTTATATACAACCTGGCACAACCTGGAACAAAGAAAAAGTGGTAAGAAAATATAAACTTTCACTATCATTATGATAAGAAAAATTCTATGAGATTAAGTCACCTACTTTGCAAAGTTGTTGTGAACATTAAATTATGCACACAGGTATGATAGACTGCCAGGCAAAACAGAACTTAGAATTTTTTCGTCAAGAGAACCTGCCAGTAGGTTTGGCTGGATGTGATGGCTCATGACTATCCCAACACTTTGGAGGCTAAGGCAGGTGGATCCCCTAAGGTCAGGAGTTTGAGATCAGCCTGGCCAACATGGCAAAACCTCATCTCCTCTAAAAATACAAGAATTAGCCAGGTGTAGTGGCGCACACCTGTAGTACCAGCTACTTGGAAGGCTGAGGCAGGAGGATCACTTGAACCCAGGAGGCAGAGGTTGCAGTGAGCCAAGATTGCACCACTACACTCCAGAGTGGACAACAGAGTGAGACTCCGCCTCAAAAAAAAAAGAGAGAGAGAACCCACCAGTGGCTTCTATCTGACAACACTGTAAGTTTTATCACAATGAAATAGATGTTTTATTTTTCTCTGAACACTTCAGTTGCATCTCTGAGATATTGCAAACAGAAGATCACAAGGTACACACTAAGATATTAATATGGTTTGGCTCTGTGTCCCCACCCAGATCTCATCTCAAATTGTAATCCCCATGTGTTAGGGGAAGGACCTGGTGGAAGGTGATTGGATTGTGAAGGCAATTTCACCCATGTTGTTCTCTTGATAAGTGAGTCAATTCTCACAAGAACTGATGGTTTTAAAGTGTGGCACTTCCTGGCTCTCTCGCTCTCTCGCTCTCTCTCTCTTTCTCTCTCCTGCCAACTTGTGAAGAAGGTCCTTGCTTCCCCTTTGCCTTCTGTCATGATTCTAAGTTTCCTGAGTCTTCCCCAACCATGTGGAACTGTGAGTCAATTAAACCTCTTTTGTTTATGAATTACCCAGTCGCAGGTAGTATCTTCATAGCAGTGTGAAAACAGACTAATACAGATGTAGAACAGCTGTAACAGGATTCTTTAAGGCTCACAAAGATTATCCTTTGCAAAATGTCCCAAGATTTGGCTACTTGGGAGAGGGAGCTAAATTTGCACAGGGTGGCCAGGCACGGTGGTTCATGCCTGTAATCTCAGCACTTTAGGAGGTCGATGTGGGCAGATCACCTAGGTCAGGAGTTCAAGACCAGCCTGGTCAACATGGTGGAACCCTGTCTCTACTAAAAATACAAAAATTAGCCCAGTGTGGTGGTGTGCACTGGTAATCCCAGCTACTCAGGAGGCTGAGACAGGAGAATCGCTTGAACCTGGGAGGTGGAGGTTGCAGTGAGCCAAGGTTGCACCACTGTATTCCGGCCTGGGCAACAGAGCAAGACCCTCCCTCAAAAATAAATAAATAAATTTGAACAGAATCAAGCCAATATCTTCTCCCTAACAATCGAGATTAGATTCTCTCTGATAGATTGAGTACATTTGGAAACATCACCATATGCTTTACACTACACAATGTTCTTGAAAAAGTCAAGGAAGATGGACATGATTGGCAGATAGGCCTTAAGCAATTAAATGAAAAGCAAAAGTGATATAACCTATTTTTATGCCTCGGGCTGATAAAGAAAATCAGTCCAACTATTCATGTGCAGCGTCACATCTGGTATGTGGTAGCACTCAATCAATGGTGGTTCTTATTACTGATATTGTTCCAAGTGGTTTCTTGCTAATCCAACCCAGAGCTCGTGTCCTCTGGCAACAGTCTCATCTGGGCCCAGTTGGCAACTTCTCTATGAGCTATCCCTGTTAACAACCTTTCTAGCTCACACAGTGGTAGGCCAGAGCCTGTTAGGATGGAGGGAGAGATGGCAGGGAAGCGTGGCCAGCCAAGGCTGCCAGCACAGACACAATTCAGAATTCTAAAATATGTTCCCCAGCAAGGAGAGATCTGAGAAATGCCTCAATGTAATGCCTGCCCTTTGGACTTGTCTAATAGGAGCAACTTGTTCTAAGTGTTGTATCTAAAGTGTAGCTACCCATGCTGTAGATTATTTTTCCTTTTTCTGTTCCCCCATCAGTGTTAACCTTCTTGCACAGAATAGAGGAGAACAAACAGAGAAGGGAATGAAGTAATAGTTCTTAGGGATGTGACAAAGTCCAGAGGCCTCAAATCATCTCTTGAGTGTGTTACACTTTCTCTCCCAATGGATTTTCCATGTTTGCTACACGAATAATGCACTGTTAAGCACTGAAGCAGTACAATGGTAACCTTAACAAAACAGCAATTTGAAGGTTAAACTGCCATTACTAGTTTGTATCTCAATAGTGCATCTATCTTTAAAATGCATGCTTAATTACATTAGAGACATGGGGAACAAATCATACTCCCCTTGCCTATGGTGGGGATCACCTTATGGATGCAAATATCAAGATCTATCTTTAGATTTATTAGTGACAAATATCAGCCCCTTGTCTTAATGGTGAAATAACATCGTCTACTAGCATAGAATACAAATTTAATTCAGTGAAATATCTTTTTTAAAAAAAAAAAAAAAAACAAGCTCTGAATCACAAGCAATATGAGCTGGAAGCATTCAGAAAAATAACCCACGCCTGGTTCTTAGCCTCAGAGGGACCCCAGAATCACCTGGGGAGCTTTCAAAAAATGCATTGTACAGGCCCCACCTCAGACCTATTAAGTCAAAATCAGTAATGATAGGGCCCAGTAATCATTTTTAAAAACCTCCCAGGTGATTAATAATTGCAGCCTGGAATGAGCACCACCCATATACATCAACCCCATGATTGCACAAGGGGGTTTTAGCCCCACAGGGGAGATCGCTGGTGCAGGATTCCCAGGGATGGCTGGAGAGTCGGGTCCAGAGCCTGCGGCCCTAGCTGGGCCCTTCCTGATTGGATACTGTGCCTTCACATCTCTTTGCTTTGGTTCCTTTTTCCTTCAATGGCCCACCCTTGCCTCCAGGTTTCTACCTCATTCACTAATTCATTAGACTTGTGTGGAGCACCTACTACGTGCCAGGTAACACCATTCCTGGAATATCCCCCTATGTCTTAGCTCTGCCAAATCTTTTCCATTGTGGTGATCTTCTTAGCACTCCTAAAAGGCAAGGCCTCCTTCAAGCAACAGTTTCTGACTGCTCTAACCACAGGAGGGAGCCAAGCACTCCACTCTTTTTTCTATAAATCCACAGATCGGAAAAATCAAGCAGAGGGCAAGTGGATCACAGGAGGCAGGGCCTGCAGGGAGTGGGTGAGGGCTGTAAGAAATGACCTCCGAGCGACCTTTCAGGCTTGAGCCACCGTGCTGCCCACCTGAAGAAGGCCATGGGGTACCCCAAATATAACAGTCTTCACAGGCAGGCAGACCTAGAACTTCACTGGCTGAGAGTTCGCCTGGACCATCACTTGTAAAACAACCAGAGAAAGTTGTACAAAGATCCAGTGTGGCCAAGTATATAAGTGCTGGAACAGAGCAAGTGCCCCTACCCTTCCTTTTCTCCCTGTTTTCTTTCATCCTCGTCCTATTCTCTTTCCTTTTCCTGAGAAGCCACATAGCACAGGGAAGGCCTGAGCTGCAGAGCATTCAGCCCTCTGGGTAGCAATTCATGATGTAGCCTATAAATGTTAAGTTGTAGCCTTTACATGTTCCAAGGATATGATGAACACTGCCTCAAATGGCCTTGTCTGTCACCAATCCTTCACCAGATCATCCCTCAGTCAGAGAATCTGAGGCAGGAGCCTGTGGTGACCTGCAGGGTCCTTGCTCTGCCCTCCCCAGCCCTCCTTGGCCTCCTGGCCCCATTGGTGAGTAGTCCTTGGGCCTCTGTTGACTGGTGACTGAAACTCACTGCCACATAAGGCAGCCACTGTCAGGCTGTCCCTGTTCTAAATGAAAACTTACTCTCCCCCAGCACTTCTGCCTTTGGCCCGTCAGAGATTTGGAGCCAGAGAGATGCCCCTGAGTCTTCTCTCCTTCAGATTTTATCCCTGCCCACCCTGGTGAGATCTCCAATTTTTTGTGGTCCTCACACCCGAAGATACCTGGTTTGGTGTGGTGACCCCGGTGAGGACAAGGGGAGTCTCTAAGGGTTTGTCCTATGCTATGAACCATAATACACTTGTTAGCACCAGCTAAGATCACATCAACCCGGGAGCGGCAGGTCAGCCTCCTCTTTCCTGTCCACCTCTGGTTCCCAGATTGGTTTTTTATGAACAAACCAAAGACTGAGCTCCCCAAGATGAGTTATTTATAGTTGGGGGTTTGGGCATAAAGGCAGACTGGTTCCAGCAGCCCCCTGCTCACTGTCTGTGGTTCCCTCTACCTCTTCTCTGTGGCTGTCCCAACATGCAGATTGGTATCTATCTATTAGCCAACACACACAAGGCTCAGCTCTCAATCACAAAAAAAAAAAAAAGAAAAAGAAAAAGAAAAACACTTCTTGAGACTCCAACTCCTAGATTCTTTTCCTAGGAAATGCAAACCCATCCTCAAATGAAAAGTCACGTTCCCACTGTCAGCTGGGCACCACCAGAGTTGGTCTTGACCAGTAGGTGGATTGACTGATTCCTCCCAGAGCTGTGAATAACAATACACCTTCCATGCTGACCCATCTGTCACTCCCTTCATTCCTCCCTCCCTCTCAATACACACACACACAGACACACACCCAGGGACACACATACAGACAGGCATACGGAGACACACAAATACACACACACAGACACACACAGAGATACAGGTATACAGAGACACGCAGAGGTAGACACACCCAGAAACAAACAAAATAGACACAGACATACACATATAGACACACACAGAGAGACATACAGAAACACACGTACAAAGACACATACAGGCACACAGAGAACGCACACACAGATACACAAAAAGACACACAAACACACGAAGAGAGACACACAGATATCACACAGACATACACACAGGCACAGAAGCACAGACACAGAGACACACACAGACACAGAGATACATGCAGACACGCAGACACACACACAGATGGCCTTAGCATCCAGCTTCAGGACAATGCCCTCAGGCATAGGCACTGTCCCCATTTCATCCCTGTATCCCCAGCAAAGTGCCTGCACACAGTATGTGCACAATAAATGTTTGCTGAACTCAACAAAGCCACAGGGGAGACAGTCCAGGCTGCTTAGAGCAGCTGCTTAGAGCAGCAATGAGAAAAATGAGTCCTGTCCAAATTTCCTTGTGATTAAATCCTGCATATAAATTTCTAACTGGAAGATTTCACATTATAAAAACATTTCTAAGACCCTCCCCACTTCCTTTCCCACAAAGCCCAGACTCCATCATGAGCCCCCGTGACGTGGCCCCTATTCTCTTGGCTACGGCCTCTTGGGGAGAGTACAGTCTCAGGCAATTCTTCTCCGGGAGGTTCCCAGATCATCTTTGGCCTACTTGTGTGCCCCCAAGAAACCTGGGATCCTGGGAAACCCCATTATCAGACAGTGCCTGCTCACCAAGAGTCCTCCTGCCCACCAGCTTCCTGAGCAATACTGAAACCCAGGTTTACCCAACTCCAGAGCCTGTGCTTGAAACCACTGTGCCCCACAGCCTCCAGCACCATCAGCAATGAGAAGCCCCAGATAAGATGAAAACAGCGTTCCCAACCAGGACAGCAAGGCCCATGGCTGCAGCAGGAAGAGTCACAGGAGGAATTGGGCGTGGTTTCATGAGGAGGCGATTATGGTTGTCAGAGGCACCTCAGAGGCTGGATAATGACATGTGAGAACATTCCTTCATTCATTCCTAGAAAAGAGACATTACAGAATATGGTTGAAGCAAAGGGTCTAGCGTCAGACAGAGCTGGGTTTAATTCTTGGCTCTGCCACTCAAATGCCAGGTAACCTTGGCCAAGCCCATCTGAACTGCCTCACTCTTGCTCAAGTGTAAATTTGAGAATGATCATATCCCTATTTTAAAGGTTGTTGTGAAGATTAAATGAAATAATGTGTATAAGATAATTACTAGACCCTCACAAAAGTCTTACAAGGTAGATATTGTTATTCCCATTTTACATTTGAGAAAACTGAGACACTAGGAGGGAAAAAAGGGTTTCCAAGTTTGCCTGGGCCCCGTGGCTGGAACCTCTAATCCCAACAGCCCAACAGTTTGGAAGCCCAAGGGGGGCAATTCAGTTGAGGTCAAGAGTTTGAGACCGGCCTCGCCAACATGACAAAAACCCCATCTCTACTAAAAATACAAAAATTAGTCAGGCACAGTGGCGGGCACCTATAATCCCAGCTACTTGGGAGGCTGAGGCAGGAGAATAGCTTGAATCCGGGAGGTTGAGACTGCAGTGAGCCAAGATCACACCACTGCTCTCCAGCCTGGGCAAACAGTGCAAGGCTCTGACTCAAAAAAAAACAAAAAACAAAAAACAAAAAAAAAAGGTTTCCAAGTTTGCACAGCTTGTCATTGGCAGAGGCAGAGGTGGGACATAGAATACAATCCTGCCTGATTCTTCAGCCTCTGCTGATAGCCCATCTCACTTTCTCTCTCCAGCTCAGAATGTGTGGAGTCCCCTGCCATCTGAGTGACCACTCTTGCCGGGCCAGGAATCACCATGGCCTGGCAAAACCAGCCTCAGTGCCCTCAGTATCTATAGTTGCTCCTTCCCTGGAGTCCTTTACGGCACCAGAAACTGACTCTTCCTGCCCCCAGTTCTCTTCTAGATCTGAGAGGACAAAAGCCCCACATTCTCCCAGCAACCTATGCATCAATAAAGGTTGCCTTGCTCTCTGTCTACAGTGGGCAGTATGTGCCTCCCAGTCTGAAGGCCTCTCCTGCTTCAAGAAAGGACCTATGCAGCTCTCTCCTGCTTCTGAACCCACTGTTACAAGCCTATGGACAGGGAGTGAGTGGCCTGTGCTCACAGCAGGTGCCCAGTCCACCACTCTGCCTCTGGCAGCCAGAGACGCTCACCCCAGTGTGAGCTATTTAGGCCACTCTCAAGAGGTCCTGGCCCATCTCACCTCCCCTCTTCATCCCTCTCAGTTCAGGATGTGGGCCTCCTTGATTTCATAGTTCTCTTTTCCTGTTTCCTAGAGGACACGCTCTCCCCACCCACCTGCAAACACGTGTGGGAGTAGCCATCTGAACATCATGAGCAAAAGGTAGGTTTTTAAAACTATAGCAGATGGTGAGAACATAAGAATCACCTCAGGTATCATAGTTGCTAAAATTATCCTCCTGCAAGAGATTTTAATATGGAAGAGCCTGAGGCGAGGCTCAAGAAGCTACATTGTTAACTCGGGGGTCTTCTGACACCAGCCTTCAGGGCCTTGCTGCTTTAATGTTCCTGACTAAAGGTTCTGGGGAAGGATACCAGTCATTAAAACCCAGCCAGGACCTCCAAGGTGAAAACTGACAAAGCACAGGCTCCCGTGTCAAACAAATCTGATTCACATCCCAGCTGCACCATTTTCTAGCTGTGTAGCTGGGGTCTAATGACTTCCCATCTGTGAGCCTCAATTACCTTTCCCTGGGACCCCTCGCTCATGCCTATTTTTAGAGTTATCATAAGGATTAAGTGAGGAATTATACATTGACTAAATGGCTCAGAATAAGTGAAATCAGACTCCCTTCAGCCTCTGCTTCCCTCTCTACCAGGGGATCTCATGCCCATGTCTCCAGCTTAGCATTTGTTGCAACACATCGAGAACATCTGGGTATGTCTCTCTCTCCAGTAGGCTGTGAGCTCCTCAAGGACAGGAGCCAGGATTAAACCCTCTTTTTATTTCCAGGGCCTAATGCAGAAGAGCCCAGCACACAGTAGGGTCTCCATGAGTTGTGGGTCTATTGAAATAAAGAGAGAGGACATTCATTGTGTCCTTCCACCCCTGGAACCTCAGTTAGTTCATGCAAAAATAACAAAACCTACCTGTGTTCACTGAATTACTATTTAGTACCAGGTCCTGTGCTAGGGACATAGCATACCTTACTTCTAATCCTTATTCATCCCTGTGGATATATAGTACTAACGCTGTCCCCACCATACACATGCACACACGTCCTGGTTTCTTGTTTTGTTTTGTTTTTGTTTTTTTGTTTTTCACTTAGGAGGTTACTATGGTTCAGAAAGATGAGGTATTTTGCCCAAAGTCATATAGCTAGAGGATATCAGAGTCAAGACTGACACCCAAACCAAACCATAGCCCCAAAGCCTGTCCCTCCTCACTGCAGCAGCAGCCTCTCTTCCACAACCAAGGACCAACGCCTTTGCCTGAGGATCCTTCCCGTTTCTCAAGACCTGTTGAGGTCAAGGTGAAGGGCACGAAAGGAGCCAAGCAAACTTCAGTGTCGGCCGCGTGCCTTCATGCCCATCTGATACGCACTCATCTAAAATTCTCCACAGACTGAAGCCGTAAAATCATAGCCTTATTTAGTGGTCTCTCCAAGTCCAGCTCTGAGGCAGCTCCACAACTCTTGGCTAGGAATATTAATTCAAATAACTCATGCAGACAGCTGTGTAACCAAGACGAGAGATAGATGGAGCCCGGAACGCCCCTGTGCTGTAGATCACAACCTCCCACTCCCATGCCCTCCCCCAAGCTGCCGGGACAGAAAAAGGTCAGTGATTAATTATGCTAAGACAAACAGAGTTAATTTTCTTCCTGGATAAAACTAATTACAACTGTGTTTGTTTTGGTAGGACACAGAATTACTGTCCCCAGTGACAAATCTTCCTAATTGAAAAGAGTGTTTATTTTAAAGGGATGGGGGTTGGGGTCACTAAACAACAGTTAGCTAGCGTTTTCCCCATTTTTCACTTGAAAAGGGACAGTGATTAGGTGTTGGTCTCAAAGAAACGAACAAAATCTTTTTGTCCACATTTCCTTCCTTCAAGCCCGCTCGAGAGCCTTGGCAACAGCATGAGGGAGAAGAAGTTGGCAGTTTGGGGGTTTCCAAGAAGAATTTATGCCCTGTGGTTAATTAGCTTTTAGTGGGTGATGAAATCAGGGTGAACCCCTCTTTGGAAATCCAGTGAGGAGGGAGGAATGAGGGTTTTGAATCCCACCACCCACCAACTCATAAACTGTGGACGAACATGTGACCCAGCTCAAATCAATTCTTGCAGCATTGTGCTAGGCCAGCTCAGTGCTAAAGCACCAGAGATAGAGACGAGGGAAGCAGAGTCCCTGCTGTCCCTGCTCTCAAGGGGGCCAGGACAAGTCATCGTTCACATGTCTAGTGCCGAAGGAACAGAAGGAAGAAGTTGTGGAGAAGGTGGGCAAGCAGATAAGAGGAAGAGCCTTCCACCAGAAACCAGTGTGAGCAAAGGTATGCAGGTGCACAGTGTGTTTCAAGAGCTGTATGTAATCCAGCGTGCCTGAGATAACAGGGTGAATTGAGGCACGTGACTGCAGAGGAGGCTGGAAAGATACTTGGAATTTGGATCCTGACAGTTTATGTTCATTTACTAGGGCTGCCATAACCAATTACCTCAAACTGGGTGGCTTAAAACAACAGAAATGTATTGTCTCGCAGTTCTGGAGGCTGGAGATCCAAAATCAAGGCATTGGCAAGGCCATGCTCCCTCCAAAGCCTTTTTGGAAAGAGAAATCCTTTCCTTGCCTCTTCCAGCTTCTGGAAGCAGCAGCCAGGTGTTCCTTGGCTTTGGCAGCATAACTCTAATCTCTGCCTTCACTTCCCATGGCTGTCCTCCCTCTATGCCTATGTCTGTGTCCAGATTTCCCTCTTCTTATACAGATTCCAGTCATACTGGATTAAGAGCCCACCCTACTCCAGCATGACTTCATCTTACTAATTACATGTCAACAATTCCATTCCCAATTAAGCTCACATTCTGGGGTACGAGGAGTGAGGGCTTGAATGTATGTTTCTGGAGGACACAATTCAATCCATAGCACAGGTTGCAGAGGCCACTTACAGGAGTATGAAGTTTGGGAACAGAGGGAAGACACTCTAAGAGCTGTAAGTGATGGAGGGACTTCATTTGTTTTGTTTTATTTTATATAAGAAGACTTCTCTGGGTCCAATTTGGAGGACTGATAGGTGAGCATGACTCAAACTAGGAAGACTATTTGGGTAAAAAGTTGTTACAAAAATGCAGGTGAATCTTGATTGTACCCAGAGATTGACAGTGGCAGAAAAGGTGGGGTGGAGAGAAAGAAATCTGTGACAGGGAAAAGCGGGTTGGAGAGAAAGGAAACTGTGACAGGGCTGTTTAGATTTCCAGGATTCTGGGGTTTAAAGAACCTCGATATTACTGGGGTGGTGGAAGAGTAAAGAAAAGAGGGGGGAGTCAAGGACCACTTCCAGGTTTCTGAGCTCACTGAGGAGAAGCTGACTGGAGGGGAGAGGAGATCAGTTCTGTACAAGTGACAAGTTATGCAATCAGTGACATTTGGGAAACAGTAGGATGTAAAGGTCTGAGACTCAGAGAAACATTTTCCTCTGGAGATATAGACTTAGAAGCCATCAAGAATTAGATGATCATTGAGGCAGGAAGATGGATGATGCTCCAGAAAGACCACATAGAGTGACAAGAGAAGGTCTAGGACAGAAGCCTGCAGAAGCAGTCACAAGAGAGGCTAAAGGAGAAGGGGGATCAAGGGTTTACGCTGAAAAAGTACAGGGTCTGACTTCCCAGACTTCCAGACCCAAAGCAAAGTGACCTCCTGCCACTACGGTGCACACAGCTGTACTTACGTGCACTCTACCTTCTCCTGAATGCTAATTATCCACACACGCGCAGACTCCCCTGATCCCAAACTCTGCCAACTCCTTAAGTGCATTGTGGACCATGTCATTATCTGCTCCTCTTGGGTTCCTCGCAGCCTCCCTGAAGAGGATTTAGCACAAAGCAAGTGCTTATCACTAAATATATGAATAAATGTGGATAATTAAACCACTGTCAAAGATTTATTTAGTACTTATTGTAGGCAAGGCAAGGTTCTCGAACAGAAACCAAATATAGGGCACAAGATAAAACAGGTGCTCACTAAGTGTTGATGAAAGGAAAGGAGAAAGGGGAAGACACCAGTTAGCATCACAGCTATTCAGAATAATAATAGTAAGAGGCTCCACCCCAGAGGCCCCAGGGCTGCGTGGTTGTGATATGGAAGAAAGGACAGAAGGCTGGACATCGGGACACCTACAGGCCAATCCTCCTCTCTCAGCAAGTCCCTGTGTAAATCATTCAGCTTTCTGGACCCAGTTTGCCCTAGTATAAAGTTAGCGGTTTCAGTTACAGATTTTCTGAGGACCTTTGCCTCTGCGAAGCTAGAGTCCAACTTAAAAGTGTTCAAAGATAGAGTACAGAGGAAAACTAAGCTCTAGTTTTTTGTTTTTTTGTTTTGTTTTGTTTTTTTTACAGTTACACACAGAAATGTTGAACATTTTCTCATGTAATCCTCACCCTTGTCTTACAGAGAAGAAACGGAGGCTCAGAGAGGTTTTGATATGCCCAAGGACCGTGAGAAGACTGGAGCACGTGGCTGGGGATGCACCAGGGCTGGGAGACAGGGTTGAGCATCCCCGCAGGCGTGGATGGCAGGGGGGCCACGCTGCAGAGTCATTAAAACATGGCGTCTGGACAAAGGCACCTAATTCAGGCAAAAACGCGTTTCACACACTTTTGAATTATTTGAGGCTTGGAGTTGTTCCAAGAGCAGCTAAAGGTACTGACTTAGGGAGGAGGGTCCTTCCCGTGGCTTACCAAAAAGTATTTTCAGATCCTTGGGCTAGCGGGGAAGTGACAGTATTACAACCACGGAGAGCTGCGGTCAGCAGGGCTGCGGAGGAGGGAGGAGACCGGCACTGTAGCTCAGGCTGTCCGTGGCACGTTCTCTCTGGCCTCAGGCTCCTCGTCGTTAATGCTTCATCAGTGAGTCCCAAGATCCTTTTCAACTCTGACACTCTGTGAAACCTCACCCTGAATTCTAGGAGCCCAGGTTATTGATTTGTGTTCCACAGTTAAACGCTTCATGCTTGTGTGAGGCTGCCATTCTCTGGAACACTCTGAAGCAGCCGCTTCCAAACGCAGGTCCCTACACCAAGCTGAATCATAATTACCTGTAGGGCTTTATAAAAACACACATGCCAGGCCGCCACACCAAACCCACAGCGTCAAAATCTTGGGGGCGGAGGCTGGGCATTTGTGTTATTAGAAATCTCCCAGGTGAGGCCGGTGCTCAGATCCACGCGTAGAACCAGTTGTGCAGCTGCCGCACCTGCATTTCCGAAGCAGCACCTGCCACCTGGTGCACATAGAAGGTACTGCAGGAACCCTGCAGGTCCAGGCAGCTCACTGCAAAGGATGGAAGAGCACTCTGGGTTTCTCATCTGGGTAACCAGCGGTCAGATATAGCTAAGCTTAAATCCTCACACTGACACCTCCAGCAATGTAACCAGAGGTGTACTTAGAAAAACTGGGTGTCAAATTTCGGTTCTGTCTTGGAATAGCAAAAAAAAAAAAAAAAAAAAAAAGTCCCATTCTTTCTCTTATGAATGGGAAAAGTGTTTTCTGCTATGCAAAGATCTAATTTCTTGGGGTGGTGATGGAGGTAGAGTAACGAAGGAGGTGCAGCGAAGATGTGGAGGAGAAAAGAAACGCATATGTTTAGGTTCATTTGGACTTTTGCTTTCAGTGGTGAAAAGAACTTAATTAGTAATAAAGGACAGATAATAACCATGGTTAATCCTCGGACAGAGCAGACCGTGTGCCAGACACTGATTAACGGCTTCATCTGTACTCACACTTCGTTCCCAGTGCCAGCCCAGTGAAGTAGGCACTATCACGATGCCCATAAAAACATATAAGGAAACTAAAGTACAAAGAGGTTAAGTGATTTATTCAATGTCTCTCACCCGGATGTAGTTCCATGCGTTCCAATCCAACATTTTATCTGCATAAAACAAATATTTTCCCATAGTGGTCCCCTTCCTCATTCACACCCACTCCAGCATTCAAACTGCCCTTGCTGCATCAGGAGATGGACTGACACAACACAGCTTAGAGAAATGGAAAACACCGAACATAAGCAAAAATGTTTGGAAAAACATCAAGGATAAGAGCAAAGTGATTAAGGAGAATGATGCTTCGTGTGAACTAGAGAGATACATGTGAAATTTCTACCATCTATATTTAGACAAGCTGGTTGTGCCTCAGTTTCTGTCATCTGCACAATGGGGGGAAAACGATTGCCTATCCTATGGGTTGTTAAGAGCAAATGACATAGTATGTGTACAGCACTCAGCACAGTATCCCTTTCAATGTTTAGCAGCCATTGTTAGCAGATCTGATGTAACCAGTTTATTGAGGAGCCTCAATCCATTGGGATATAAGTATAAACAGTTCCACTTATTTACTCTAGCCACAACGGTTAAATGTGATTTGTAATATCTGCCAGTCTCATTTTCTAATGATATCTTCAGGTAGATCCCATTGCTTTCCCATCGATATCAGTTACCAAAAGTCCCATCTGGTCTAGTTCACAACTCATTATCTCGTATCCAGTTTCAATAGCATTTCCTCGTCTCGCTTCAGTGTTTGCCAGACTTGTACCTCAAGTTACGAGAGTGGGAAAGGGACATGGAGAAACCCCATCACTACAAAAAAAAAAAAAAAAAAAAAAAAAAAAAAAAAAAAAAAAAAAAAAATTAGCCAGGCGTGGTGGTGCATGCCTGTAGTCCCATTTACTCGGGAGACTGAGGCACAAGAATCACTTGAACCTGGGAGGTGGAGTTTGCAGTTAGCCGAGATCGTGCAACTGCACTCCAGCACCTGGGCAACAGAGTGAGACTGTCTCCGAACAAACAAAGAAACAAACAAACAAAGAGTGGTAAGGGGTTGTGGTCTTGTCTTCTATTTTCTCCTCCTTTCTTTTCTGGGTCTAGTGCCTTTCATGTTGAGGGAAGAAGGGAAAATAAGAGGAACAACACAGGTTACTCTAAATAAGTGGCTGTTTGTCATTGGTGGAGAAACGCTCCAGATCTTACACTGACTTTACCTGCTTCCCTCTGTTGCTGGTGGCCTCTGACAATATGTTGGTCTCCTATTAGATGATGTAGTGTATGGAGTTATATGGTTTTGGAGGCAGATGTTCATCTTTATGCCAACCCCCTCCATCACTAATGATCCCACAGAGGGGTAGCTGTGTCTCCCTTCATCCTGTTAGCAGTCTGTGGCTCCCAGCTTCCTCTTTGGCTGGATGTCACCTTATGTGGTCCACGTCAATCAGAACTTCCACCTTATCCTCCAACTTCTGTTCTCTCCTTAAAATGGAGCCCTGATGAACATGGAGGTCTTCTACACTCCCCAAGGGCTGAAGGGAAGTTGGTGAGGTGGACAAAGAGCACAGCATTTTCTTCTTTTGTGGAAAACTTCCCTAGAGTACCTGCTCTTCCTTCAGAAGTGTGTTGCTCCACCAGGCTTCCAGACATCAGAAATCTATGGTAAGAATTGAATGCCAGGAGATTTGCACTTTTGCCCATGATTAAGTTACCAGGATTGAATTTACCCTCCTGCCTTCAAAATAAAAAATATAAACTGTCAGAAACAGCCATTTTCAAGACACTAGACCTAAGGCAACAGAGGATAGTTACTCCCTAAGAGACAAGAAACAAACTAGGTAAACCCTATGACTGCCCCAGCTTGCTGCCTTCGGAGAATATCCAGGCTACAGGACAAAGAAGAAAGTCTGAGTGGAGCCCAGTAGGATCCTTGAACAGAGGTGATAAGGCTGCGAGTTAGAGAAACCAAGTGGGATAGAGTTCATGGATGGACAAAGTAATAAAAGGAAAGAGATGTGCCAAGAAAGAGCCCTGATGATCTGCACAGCATCCCCCTCTGATATTCAACAGACTCCTGATTAGCACATGTATGTGAAGTAACACTTGAAGATGGAGGAAAAATAATTTGAAAAGATTAAAGAACATTGTCTGATGCTCACACAGGACTAGGAATATTGCATATTCCCCCTGACAGTTGAAAGAAATCATACTTTATGAGCATTGGGTACAGTATTCCAGAAAATCTTGCTTAGTAGTGGAAAATAATTAGCCCTAGACTGCTCAGATATGCCAAATAAATCATAAAAGTAAGGCCCAAGAAGATAAAAAAAATTCCAGGTAACTTAACGCATCCCAGAACAAAGCTCAAGAAGATGTATAAGAATCAAAAAGATCCACCACCCAATAAGGTAAAAGTCACCATTTCTGGCATCTAATCAAAGATAGCCAAGCATGCAAAGAAGCGAGAAAACACAGAGAGAATAATCAATCAATCAAAACCATCCAAGAACTGAAACAGATTTAAAATTGCCAGGCTAAGATGTCAACATAATTATTTTAATTGTTCTCTATATGTTCAAAAGTTAAGTAGAGACATGGATGATTTCAAAAATACTCAAATAGAAACTAGAGATAAAAACTACAACGTCTTAGATGAAAAATACTGAGTAGGATTAAGGATATATTAAACATGGCAGAAGAAAAGATTGGCTAACTTGAAGCCATAGCAATTAAAAATAATGGCAAAATAAACATCAGAAGAAAAAATAATAAAATTCAGTGCAGAAATCAATGGAATAGAAAACGGTACAACAGTAGGGAAAAAAATCAATGAAACCAAGAGGTGATTTCTTTAAGATCAATGAAATTGACCAACCTCCAGCCAAGTTGATCAGGGAAAATATGAAAAAAGACACAAATTGCAAAATTAGAAATGAGACAGGTGCCATCACCACACATTCCCTTACAGAAAAAAATAGAATATTATGAGCAACTTTATACCTATAAATTTGACAACTCAACAAAGCAATTCTCTAAAAAACACAAATTATGAAAGCACAGTCAAAAAGCATCTCTGTATCTACTTGTTTTTGTTTGTTTGTTTTTGCAGTAAACACACATTTATTGAGCATCAACTCTGTGCCGGGCCCTGGGTGGGCACAGGGGGCTCAGAGAGGAATCACACGCAGACCCTACCATTGAGGCCCTCACAGCCTTGCAGGGCAATTGGTCACATCAGTGGACACTCAAGGTACAGTGTGGTCAGTGTGGTGTTAGAGGTAGCACAGATGACCGAGGGAGCACAGAGGAAGGGCCCCTGACCTGTCTGGGGGTGGCAAGGAGGGCTTCCTGGAGGAGGTGACACCTGAAGAGGGCTTTAGAGAGTGAACAAGAGTTAGGGTGTCTCGTCTGAGGAAGTGGCCTGTGCAAGGCCTCAGTGGTAGAGACAATGGTGGCTGCTGGAAGTTGAGCAACGGCCAGTCCAGGAAGGGCTGTGGAGTCCACAGACGACAGGGAGCACTGAGGGATTTGAAGCAGGTGGTCGGCAGAGGGCCCGCTGAAAGCCAGTGTGAAGGGTGGCCCAGGGGACAGGGAAAGGGAGAAGTGTGGGTGGCCGTGGACAGCAGAGGTGGATGGGCAAGGCCCTTGCCCGGGGAGTCTCATCCTGCCTGGAGGTCTCCTCAGCAGCGGGGAGGGGGAGGTGTGGGCTGCCAGCCTCGGGGCTGCAGGGGGCACAGCACTGGGTCCAGTGGCTTGAGCGTGGCCTGCTCCTGCAGCTCGAAGCGCTGTCCGGGCACCAACCGGAGCTCCAGCCTCTGCAGCAGCTTTGCCATGATCACCTTCACCTCCATCTGAGCAAACTGCTGCCTGATGCAGGAGCGGTGGCCCAGCGGGAAGAGGAAGTAGGTGAACAGTGGCTTGGGTGCTCCGGGGCCAAATCGATCGGGGTTGAAAGTCAGCAGGTCTCTACTAATAAAATAGAACTTACAGACAAAAAAACTTTCCCACTAATGAAGAACACTCTAGTTTCTTCACTAATGAATTCTCCCAAACATTAAAAGAAGAAATAACACTAATTCTACACAAACTCTTCCAGAAAACTGAAGAAGGAATGCCCGCCAACTCATTATGTGATGCCAGCATGACCCTGACTCTGAACCCAGATAATGACATTACCAGAAAACTACAAGCCAACATTTTTCAAAAACACAGACATAAAGTTTAAACAAAATTTTAGCAAATCAAATCCATATTAAAATTTAACAAATTAAATCCAATAGATAAAAAGGATAATAATGTGTTATGGCCAAGTGAAGTTTTGCCAAGGAATGCAGGGTAAGTTTAACATACAAAAACCAGTGCCAGTTCTGGAGATCTTCTGCACAACAACGTGAACATACTTAGGAAACTGTCCAGTTAAAAACGGTTTAGACAGAAAATGTTTGTTACACAAGGTTTTTATCACAATTAAATTTTTTAAGAAAAAGCAATGTAATTCACCATTTTAACACATTGAAAAGAAAAAAAACTCCACATGATTATATCAACAGAGACAAGAAAAAGCATTTAGCAAAATCCAACAACCTTACAAAATCCAACTAATCTGGATAAAAACTCTCAATCAACTAGGAATAGAAGAAAACTTCCTCAATTTAAAAAGGAAATTCAACAAAAATATCTACAGCTAACATTTTGTTTAATGGTAAAGACTAAATGTTTTCCCTCTAATATCAAGAATAAGAAAAAGATGTCTACTTTCAGCACTTTTTTCAACATTGTTCTGGATGTTTTAGCCATGCACGCAATCAGGAAAGAAAAGAATAGAAAGAATCCAGGTTGGAAAGGAGTGAATAAAATTTTTCATTCTCAGACGATGTAGCTGTCTATGTAGAAAATAATAGCATGGGCAAAAATCAATTAGAACTAATAAGTTTAACAAACTTGCAAGATATAAGGTCAATATATAAAAAGCTATTGTATTTCCATATCAGATATACAAAATATTAGAAATAAAATATTGAAAAATATATTTACAATAGCATCCACAAAAAAAAAAAAACATTAAACAATTAGGGGTAAATCAGACAGAAGGTATGAAAGACCTATACACTGAGAACTACAAACCATCACTGAGAGAAAGCAAAGAAGAACTAAATAAATGGAGACATTCTTTGTTTATGGATCAGAAAACTCACCATGGTTAACATTTTACTTCTCCCCAAATTGATCTATACATTCGTGCATTCCCAATCAAAATCCCAGCAGGCTTATGGCATAAATTGATAAGTTGATTCTAGAATTCATGCGATCATATGTATACATGTGCCATGTTGGTGTGCTGCATCCATTAACTCATCATTTACATTAGGTATACCTCCTAATGCTATCCCTCCCTCCCCCCTCCCCAAAATAGGCCCTAGTGTGTGATGTTCCCCTTCCTGTGTCCAAGTGATTCATTGTTCAATTCCCACCTATGAGTGAGAATATGCGGTGTTTGATTTTCTGTTCTTGTGATAGTTTGCTGAGAATGATGGTTTCCAGCTGCATCCATGTCCCTACAAAGGACATGAATTCATCCCTTTTTATGGCTGCATTGTATTCCATGGTGTATATATGCCACATTTTCTTAATCCAGTCTGTCACTGATGGACATTTGAGTTGATTCCAAGTCTTTGCTATTGTGAATAGTGCTGCAATAAACATACATGTGCATGTGTCTTTATAGCAGCATGATTTATAATCCTTTGGGTATATACCCAGTAACGGGATGGCTGGGTCAAATGGTATTTCTGGTTCTAGATCCTTGAGGAATCGCCACACTGTCTTCCACAATGGTTGAACTAGTTTACAGTCCCACCAACAGTGTAAAAGTGTTCCTATTTCTCCACATCCTCTCCAGCAGCTGTTATTTCCTGACTTTTTAATGATTGCCATTCTAACTGGTGTGAGAAGGTATCTCATTGGGGTTTTGATTTGCATTTCTCTGATGGTGAGTGATGATGAGCATTTTTTCATGTGTCCGTTGGCTGTATAAATGTCTTCTTTTGAGAAGTGTCTGTTCACTTATTATTAAAGCAGTTATTTCCAATTCTGTGAAGAAAGTCATTGGTAGCTTAATGGGGATGGCATTGAATCTATCAATTACCTTGGGCAGTATGGCCATTTTCACGATATTGATTCTTCCTATCCATGAGCATGGTATGTTCTTCCATTTGTTTGTGTTCTCTTCCATTTCACTGAGCAGTGGTTTGTAGTTCTCCTTTGCCCACTTTTTGATGGGGTTGTTTGTTTTTTTCTTGTAAATTTAATTTGACTTCTTTGTAGATTCTGGATATTAGCCCTTTGTCAGATGAGTAGATTGCAAAAATTTTCTCCCATTATGTAGGTTGCCTGTTCACTCTGATGGTAGTTTCTTTTGCTGTGCAGAAGCTCTTTAGTTTAATTAGATCCCAAAATTGTCCATTTTGGCTTTTGTTGCCATTGCTTTTGGTGTTTTAGACATGAAGTCCTTGCCCATGCCTATGTCCTGAATGGTATTACTTAGGCTTTCTTCTAGGGTTTTTATGGTTTTAGGTCTCTAATCTATCTTGAATCTAACATTTAAGTCTCTAATCCATCTTGAATTAATTTTCATATAAGGAGTAAGGAAAGGATCCAATTTCAACTTTCTACTTATGGCTAACCAATTTTTCCAGCATTGTTTATTAAATAGGGAATCCTTTCCCCATTTCTTGTTTTTGTCAGAAACAAATGTCAAAGATCAGATGGCTGTAGATATGTGGTATTATTTCTGAGGGCTCTGTTCTGTTCCATTGGTCTACATCTCTGTTTTGGTACCAGTACCATGCTGTTTTGGTTACTGTAGCCTTGTAGTATAGTTTGAAGTCAGGTAGTGTGATGCCTCCAGCTTTGTTCTTTTGGCTTAGGATTGTCTTGGCAATGTGGGCTCTTTTTTGGTTCCACATGAACTTTAAAGCAGTTATTTCCAATTTTGTGAAGAAAGTCATTGGTAGCTTAATGGGGATGGCATTGAATCTAT
>NC_045434.1:174281535-174353952 GCF_002776525.5 Piliocolobus tephrosceles
TTTGTGTTCTCTTCCATTTCACTGAGCAGTGGTTTGTAGTTCTCCTTGAAGAGGTCCTTTATATCCCTTGCAAGCTGGATTCCTAGGTATTTTATTCTCTTTGCAGCAATTGTGAATGGGAGTTCATTCATGATTTGGTTCTCTGTTTGTCTGTTATTGGTGTATAAGAATGCTTGTGATTTTTGCACATTGATTTTGTATTCTGAGACTTTGTTGAAGTTGCTTATCAGCTTAAGGAGATTTTGGGCTGAGATGATGGGGTTTTCTAAATATACAATCATGTCATCTGCAAACAGGGACAATTCGATTTTTTCTTTTCCTAATTGAATATCCTTTATTTCTTTCTCTTGCCTGATTGCCCTAGCCAGAACTTTCAACACTAGTTGAATAGGAGTGGTGAGAGAGGGCATCCCTGTCTTGTGCCAGTTTTCAAAGGGAATGCTTCCAGGTTTTGCCCATTCAGTATGATATTGGCTGTGGGTTTGTCATAAACAGCTCTTATTATTTTGAGATATGTTCCATCAATACCGAATTTATTGAGAGTTTTTAGCATGAAGGGCTGTTCAATTTTGTCAAAGGCCTTTTCTGCATCTATTGAGATAATCACCTGATTTTTATCATTGGTTCTGTTTATATGCTGGATTATGTTTATTGATTTGCATATGTTGAACCAGCCTTGCATCCCAGGGATGAAGTCCACTTGATCATGGTGGATAAGCTTTTTGATGTGCTGCTGGATTCAGTTTGCCAGTCTTTTATTGAGGATTTTTGCATCGATGTTCATCAGGGATATTGGTCTAAAATTCTCTTTTTTGTGTGTGTCTCTGCCAGGCTTTGGTATCAGGATGATGTTGGCCTCATAAAATGAGTTAGGGAGGATTTCCTCTTTTTCTATTGATTGGAATAGTTTCAGAAGGAATGGTACCAGCTCCTCCTTGTACTTCTGGTAGAATTCAGCTGTGAATTCTGGTACTGGACTTTTTTTGGTTGGTAGGCTATTAATTATTGCCTCAATTTCAGAGCCTGCTATTGGTCTATTCAGGGATTCAGCTTCTTCCTGGTTTAGTCTTGGGAGAGTGTATGTGTCCAGGAATTTATCCATTTCTTCTAGATTTTCTAGTTTACTTGCATAGAGGTGTTTATAAGATTGGCACATGTACACATATGTAACAAACCTGCACGTTGTGCACATGTACCCTGGAACTTAAAGTATAATATAAATAAATAGATAAATAAAATTCATGCGATCATAAAAAAGACCTAGAATAACTAAAACAATTCTGAAAAAGAACAATGTTGATGGGATAACGCTACCTGATTTCAGGACTTACTATAAAGTAACCAAAATGTGACATTAGAATCAAACTAGACAAATAGAACAATGCAACAGAATACAGAGTCCATAAATGGATCCACACATGTATGGACAACTGATGTTTGACAAATATTTAAAAGCAATTCAAGGGAGGAAGGACAGACTTTTCAATAAACGTTGTTAAAACAACTGGATGTATGTAAGCAAACAAAACAAAACAGAAAGAGAGGGTCCAATTCATAATGCACACCATATATAAAAGATTAACTCAAACTATGTTGTAGATCTAAATGTAAATCATACATTTATAACATATTTCAGGAGAAAATCTTTGTGACCACAGGATAGGCAAAGTCTTCTAGATTCAACATCAAAGTACAAATCCATAAAAGAAAATGTTGATAAATTGGACATCATCAAAATTTAAAACTTCATACTTCAAAAGACACTATTAAGAAAATGAAAAGACAAGCTACAGAATGGGTGGAAATATTTGCAGAGCATATATTTGACAAAGGACTTGTATTCAGAATCTATAAAGAGCTCTCCAATTCAATAAAAAGAAAACAAGTAATCCAATAAAAAAATAGACAAAATATTTGAAGAGATATTTTACCAAAGAACGTATATGCATGGCAAATAAATGCATGAAAAGGTGTTCATGATCCTTAGCAATTTTAAAACCACAAAACTACTACACACCTATGAAGATGGCTATAATCTAAAAGACTGATCATGTCAAGTGTCGGCGAGGATCTCAACTTGATATTCTTCTCTTGGGAATGTAAAATGATAGAACCACCTCAGAAAAAATAGTTTGGCAGTCTCAAGATCTACAACTACCATATGATCTAACCATTCCAACTAAAAATACACGAGCACATGCGTTCATACTAGACTTGACATGAATGCGAATGACAGCTTTATTTGTAATAGCCCCAAACTGAAAACAACTCAAACGTCCATCAACAGGTGAGTGGATAAATACATGAATGTATTTACATACCATGGAATGCTACTCTGCAGTAAAAAGTAATGAGGAAGTCATACAGCAGCAATATGAATAAATCTCAAAATATTTATACTAAGTGAGAGAAGTCAGAGAGAAAAGAGTACATACTGTATGATTCTATTTATATGAAACTCCAGAAAATGCAGACTAATCTATAACAACAGAAAACAGATCAATGGTTGCCTGGGAAGGGTGGGTGGGGGATGAGATGGGGGAGTAATCACAAAGGAAAAAACTTTTACCAAATAAAAGTGAGGATGATGGGTCTATTCACTACCTTCATTGTGGTGAGGGCTTTAGGTGTGTATATACGTGTCAATACCTGTAAAACTGCACCCTTTGAATATGTGTAATAGGTCTATTACACCTCAATAAAGTTGTTTTTTAAAAAAGCAGCAACAGCAAATCTCGATCTCTGGTTCATATGTACCCTCAAATTGCAGTGAATTTTGAGAAGCTAAGCTCTTCCTAGAAGTTTCCCTCTAAGTTCCACTGTGCTCTAATAGGGATGTGCCTGCAAATTCTGCACATCAGCAAACTTCTAACCAGGAAATGAAACTCTCCCTGTCCCCACTTCCTGTAGGTGCTCCCAGTCTCTACAGGGCTCTCTCTTGGAACCTCCTCCCTGACTTAGATTAAGTTAGGAGAGAAGTGGGGGGATGCGGGTGAGAAGGGAGTATCCCCTCTATAAACACTGCACTTTCTGAAATGACTATAACAAATTTCTGTCCCTCTCCTGACCTATCTTCTTGTGCAGACTGGTGGGGGGCAGGGAGTGGGTGGTTCTTCAAAGCTTCAGTGAAGATTAGGCATACCTGGGATGTTTATTTGCCTCCAAAGGTGATTTCTGACCCCAACTGTTAGCAGTTGCAGAGCAACCTCCTGCTCAAATGGAAAACTCAGGAGAACAACCTTCTGCTCAGACAGAAAACTCGGGAGAAAGGGAGACTTGCTGACTGGTTCAGGCCTTGCGAGATGAGGAGGCTTTCTAAGTGGGAAGTGGGTAGGGGCAGCCGTGGGTCCAGAAAGCTTCAAGTTGCCTATCAAGCTAAGAAAGTAAATCTTTAATGATTGGGGGCAGCCAGATAGGGAAGGCAGCAGAGTTTTGTCTCAGGCTTTCTTCCCCTACACTCTTTTTCCCTTTTTTGCTCCTCTTTTCAGCACTCAGTGTTGCTGATGAAGGAGACATAGAAAACTCCTTTATGTCAACTATTTTTCTACTATGAATGTAATTTGTAACATACAATTGTTTACTCTTGACCAAAAGTAATTAAGTACTCAAATCATGCACACATCATGTCAATTAGATTAGGTTTTAATGATGCCTGCTATATTCTGGAGGTCCTGAGAGATGGGAGAAAAAATATCCTTGTAAAGGTCTCATAGGAAACTCTAGAACAAACTTGTACAACAGATGAGCTTGCATGGGCCGCATGCAGCCCAGGATGGCTTTGAATGCAGCCCGACACAAATTTTTAAACTTTCTTAAAACATTATGAGATTTTTTTTCAGTTTTTCTTTTTTAGCTCATCAGCTATCATTAGTATTTTATACATATTTTATATTTGGCCCAAGACAATTCTTCTTTTTCTGATGTGGCTCAGGGAAGCGAAAAGATTGGACACCCCTGCTGTAGAAAATTCTCTCTCTGAACTGTTATCTAGAGTTTATCATTTACTCTTTGTTCCCATAAACTGACCTCTCACTTCTAACCTGGCATGAAATTCTCTGCCTCGTCTTTGAGGCTCTTGAGCAAGCCTTACAAGGACGTCTGAGACCCTGACACCCAGCCCAGTTGTGGTTAATGTGAAACTTTACAAGCAGATCTGCCAGTGAGCATTCTTCTGGGTTTCCAACCTTGCCCAAATGCGCTAAATCAATCATTGGTCTGACTTTCTTCTGAGGAAGTCAGGATAAGGGTCTAGTTATTTATGACAACCTCCTGAAGGCTTCTCTCTGCAAACTAGTTCCCCAGGAGAGGAGGTGGTCATTAAACCACCCACCTCCACTGTGCCCTTCCCTTACAAACAAGATCTTGTTCTTTAAGTGCATGCTGATGCCAAGAAAGAGATTAGTTTGGTGGGGGAGAGGGAAATTCAAGCAAAACTTACATTGGATCTTAGAGCTACAGAAAAATCACCTTGCCCACTCTGTAACAAGGGCCCTAAGATCCAGGGAAGGAATGTGTCTGAGCCTACACATGCCATTCAGAGGCAGGACTGGAGCTAGAAGTCAAGTGCCCCTCTACCCCTCAGCCAAGGATTCTTTTTCTGTAGCCATTTTTATTTTCAGAGAAAATTTCTGAGTAACTGCAAGATGTCTCAGAATCCTGCAAACATATTCATTTTTCTTTCTTTGGGAACTGAGTTTCATGATCAGGATGAAACTTCCTTTTCTGGAATGGGGTACCTCAGAATCTTATTTTGGTTGGAAGAAGGCGGGATCACCTTTAAGAATGCAGATAGAGCAATAGAACAGGAGAAACCCTTCCAACAATCCCTGGGAGGTCATTTGTATTAACTCCGTGTTGTGATTAGCAAAGGGAAGATCAAAGAGTTAAAGCAATTTGCCCTACTCAGTATTTGAATCCATGGGTGATTAAATTTGAATGATTTAAGAAATAAAAGAGAATAGAGATGGAGGCCAAAACAGCACGTTTACAGGTTATAGTTGGAGACAAATGGGTCTTCTGGCAGAGAGTGAATAGATGCTCAGCAAACCTGCTTCCTCTTCTTGCTGGCCATTGTTAGACCACAGTTCCCAGCCTTGTTCCTTGTATGTGGTCATGTGACTTAGTTCTGACCAGTAGAATGTGGGCAGAAGTGTTACACATCACTTACCAGTAAGGTCCATAAAATTCTCCAACATATAATTCTCCATTCTCCCTCTTTTTCTTCATCTGCTGGTTGAATGATCCAAGAAGGCCCTAGAACAAGATTTCTCAACTTTAGCACTACTGGCATTTAGGCCAGAAAATTCTTTATTAGAGATTGTCCTGTACACTGCAGGATATTTAGCAGCATCTCTGGTGTCTACCGACCAGATGCCAGTAGCATTTCCCACTCTCCAGTTGTGACAACCAAAATGTTTCTAGACATTTCCAAATGCCCCATCTGTGGCAAAATCATCCCTGGTTGAGAAGAACTGTTCTAGAAGATGCCAGAGCCACACAACAGGGGGAACTTGGGTCATGAATGACTACATGAGGCAGAGCACCCTTTTCACATCTTTCAGTGACACGAGCAAGAAATTAACTTTTAGGCTGGGCATGGTGGCTCATGCCTGTAATCCCAGCACTTTGAGAGGCCAAAATGGGCAGATAGATCTCTTTGCCCATGCTGGTTTCATGGGCAACATGGTGAAACTCCATCTCTACAAAAACAAATATATGTATACAAAAAATTAGGCTGTTGTGGTGGCATGTGCCTATCGTTCCAGCTACTTGGGATGCTGAGGTGGGAGGATCACACAAACCCAAGAGGTCGAGGGTGCAGTAAGTGTGATTTTGCTACTACACTCCAGCCTGGGTGACAGAGTAAACCCTGTCTCAAAAAAAAAAAAAAAAAAAGAAAAAGAAAAGAAATTAACTTTTACCACAGTTTGGGAGATGTTGGTTCCAAAAGTATCCTGAATGACATAGTACAGCTAAATCATCCCCCTAAGTAGGCAGACTTGCCCAACTAAGCAGAGCAGTTCTATGCGAGGCCATCCTTGGCTATAAGGACAAGATCCAAGAGCAAGAGCAGAAAGCGTGCTTCTCTTAGACAGACAGCTCTCAAGATAAAGAAAGTAGCAGAACTGAGCTTTATGTGCCCTAAAGTTCTTCCCAAATTCACCAATCAGATGTCACTTCTCATCTACAAGGTCAGATAAATCTGAAATGTGCAGAGTGAAAAAGGCTTCTTCTCAGAAACTCCCTCTTCATGAAACCAGGAAGTTCTGTTCCAGGAGCCCCTAGAGCCTACTGTCTTTCCCCTGCACCAGAAGATCTGACTCAGTACAGAAAATGACCTGTATTCTGCTCAGTATGCAATATGGCCTGTGTTCTCATTTTCTCATTAAATGCTTTATCTTATTTTGTTATCGAAGTCAAGGCTCAGTCTTTGGCCAAGGTCGAGGGTCCATCTGTGACTAGACCGAAGCCTCACTTTGGGACTAGCCAGGTTCAGCCCATCAAGGACAGGAGTTGGTCTGGGACAGGAAAACAGAACTGGGCTGAAGAAGGGTAAAATTCATAGCCTCATCCTGAATTAACTTATGAATTTTGCCCAGTGCTCCCATCACACAATCCATTTCCTTTCTTCATTGTCCTTTATATTTCCATTTACTAAACAGGCCAGTGATATACTAACTGTTCCCATAAAGCTGTCAAGAGAATGCAATGAGTGACCTCAGTCCAGGAGGAGCAGACCAGTGAAAAGGAAATAACTGACTGGAAGCCAAGCAACATGGATCCGCATCCAGATCTGATCTGCCACTAACTGATGATTCCAAACTGGGCATATTACTTTGCTTCTCTGGACCTCCGTTCCCTCATCATAAAGTAGGAATATTAGGTTGGGCATCTCTTTTAACTCTATTTTAACTGCACTAAGAAGTATTAAATCAAGATCCTGTCTTACATCTACCATTAATGGTAACCACGTGCTGCTGCTTTTCCCTCCCTCATCGCTCCTCAGGTCTAGTTCAACTTTGGATGTTGTGAAACTCATAAAGCTGCAATAGCCCACGATTGGTCTTCTTTATCTCAGACTGTCTCCAAACCCCAGCCTAATTCACTAGGAAAAAGACTAGATACATTCTTAGAACCCTTAAGTTATATTATCCTAGAATTCTAGGATTCTAAGATTCTCATCTACGTCTTTACTATTCTAGATTCTAGTCTAAATATCTGGTAGCCTAAAAAGGTTTGAGTCTTAATTCTTGCTTTTTTTTTTTTTAAGACAAGGACTTGCTCTGTTGCCCAGGCTGGAGTGCAGTGACATGATCATAGCTCACTCCAACCTCAAACTCCTACGCTCAAGGGATCTTCCCACTTCAGCCACCAAGTAGCTGGAACTAGAAGCTTGTGCTACCATGCCTGTCTATTTTTTTAGATGGCCAGCACAGGCTGGCCTCAAACTCCTGGGCTCAAGCAATCCACCTGCCTCAGCCTCCCAAAGTGCTGGGATTACAGGCATGAGTCCATTCACGGCTCTTCAAGTCTTAATTCTAAAGCCCTAAAAGTCCAGACTTCTAACTAACTTGAGTTAAATGAGGTTACATAATAGTAATAGCTTAAATTTTCACTGGCTCCTGCCCCCAAAGGTCCCAAATTCTTCATAGGTATCTTTCATGTCCTTATGAACACATTTGGTCAGTGAGAATGCAGCACCTTCTGTTCCTCTCTGCAGCTTCCACCTTTCCCCACTCTTCAGCCAGGTCTACCTGTCTACTGCCAAGTGTTACCTGGCCATTTCCCACCCCCACCTCTACCACACACACACACCAGTTAGCTACATTTGTGTAGTCTCATCTAAACCCAATGGAGGACAGAGGCCTAGACTCAAACTAAGCTCCTCACTTCTGAAATTCTTATTCGATATCTCGGTGCCCCCTATTTCTGTTTCACATAGTTTAGAATTCCAAATTTCTCACAATTTATAATCTGACTATTCTTGAACATTAATAATCTCAACTTGAAAGATGCTTAGATTCTAAAACACTATGCTTCTAATTCAGTGGGAGATGCCAGAGTATCTCCTACTCCCTCTCAGAGACTCTGGAATCAAGGAAGTCAGAGAGGCCTTAGCCAGCTCTGAGAGAGCCTATGAGAGGGAGTAATAGGTCTAAGGTGGGAACACCACCACATGGAAAGGGTGCTGTGGACTCAGGGTGGAAGGAAGAGCAATCAACTTTCTCTGTAAAATACCCAGAGTGGTCACACCCCAGCAGGCTTCCCAGGCTCTTGGCAAACTGTGAGCACCAACTTAACAACCTCCAATCAAGTGTGTTATTTATTTTACAAGTGACTATAAATATCAAAATAAAAATGAGAGTTTATGTACATGAGCTGGGCCCAGAGCTATTAAACTGCTAGTGGCTGTACATTTAGGAAGTTCTCCTCCCAGGGCTAAGGGTGGGACCGCCTGGCCTCTTGCAGGCTTGGTCCTAGCCCCACATCTCCCAGGGTTCAGTTTTGGAGGTCTGATTCTTCCCAGCTTGGCTGCAGACCCCTCTAGCTGTGATGAGTGGTGGATACATGGAGTAGGTTTCAGAACAGTGGAAGTGATTTAGGCATGTGTTGGGAAACTGGGGCCCTGTTCAAATATCTGATTTCATAAGAAGCCCAGAAGGCTGGCAGAAATTCTTGGCCCAACACATCCCAGAGCCAGGAGCATCATCTGCAGCCAGAAGCAAGTAAGTCTCAGCTTGGAGGAAATTGAGGGCAGAAAGAGAATTTTCTCTGTTGTAGCAGGGCTGGGCCTTCAACAGAAATGGCTCCAATATACTCCCTGGTGCTATGGAGAAGTTTTGACACATACCTCTATCAGCCAATCAACTCCTCTGTGTGTCAGTCAATATGAGGGTCAGCCAGGTGTGTCATTCATGATCATTATCAATAAAGCATCATCACTGAGATAAAGCCAGCCCTTAGCCTGGTCTTCAAATCTTTTACATCTTGACCTCAAGCCCTTTCCAGTCTCACATTCTGGCCCTCTCCATTGTAAACCCCACTGGTACCCCCAAAATCCTGCTTCGCACCAGCACGTCTCAGCCTGCATTCTCTGTTCCTTCCCTCTTCTGGTGGTCATTTACTCAACTCAGATGCAGATGAAATATTTCCTCCTCCTCTATGAATTCTATTCTAACTCCCCAGGTGCTGGGGTCATGTTTCTCTTTAGTACTTAAAGAACTACTTTGTAATGTTCCATTTAAATGTCAGCCTCCCTATTAGACTGCACCATTTCTCATATCTGCATTCCAGGCCCCTAGCACAGGGCCTGGAACGGTATTTTATTTGGATATTTGCAGACACGGAGGAGTAGGAAGTGTGGTTAAAGCATGTCAGAATAAAATGGAAGAATCTGTTTCAATTCAGTAAAAACAAGGTGACCTCTGAAAGGACAGCAGGAGAAAGGCCTGAGTGAGACATGAGGACAGCTTGTGCTAGGCTTTAACGCCAGAGAGATGTCTGGCCTTTGTGCTGCTGCTCCTCTCTTTACCAATGGGATGATCACAGGCAGATTACTTAACCTCATCTGTAAAATGATGGTGGCTGTGAGGATTAACTGAGTTCATGTGTGTAAAATACTAAGACAGTGCCTGGCACATAATAAACATTAGAAAGATATGAACTTTTATAGTAGTAATTGAACTGTTGGAAAGGGTAGAGGTGGTAGTAGTGGCATCATTGTGTAGGTTATGAGGAAAACAAAGCCTTGCTAGCCAGGTTGAAATAGGCAATAGAGGTTGGCTTCTAGCGGAAATTGAGGCTTCCCCACTTTCACCAAGGTTACTCATGCTGTGACCCACATGGATAAAGGTCAAGGGCACTGCTGAGCTTGCAGTGAGGGGAGAGTTCTCAGTATTCTAAAGTAATACTCAGGCTGTCTATCATGTAACATAGTATGTTTTGGATTTAATTCCTTTTAGGTCCCAGCCCCGAGTCTCTCTGTCTTTCTCTAAGTCTGTGTCCATCTGTCTCTCTGACTATCTGTCTCTCTCTCTCAACTTGAGTGGAAATGCTTTCTTTCCCTTCACTTTCCTTTTCTTAGGTTTTTCTGTTTCATAATTCTCTACCCTTCTCTTCTACCTTAAAGACATGACTAACAGCATAAGGTAGTATGAAGAACATCAGCTGGGGAGTCAGAAGACCTGGGTTCCCGCCCTAACTTCTGGTGGAATCCTGGTCGAGTGTCTTCCCTCTCTGAACCTAAGTGTCTTCCTCTCAACAAAGAAGACCTCAAGTTGCATGTTGTTCAAAAGCCCTTTCTGATTCTGAATGTCTATAGGTCTCTGTAGCAATGTTCTCATATTGAAATTTCTCTGTGCCTATGGAAATCATACAGATAACTTGGTTTCATTCATTATTCAGCCAATGTTGATTGAGCACGGATAACATGTCAGGCATTCTACTGGGTGATGGGGATCCTGGGGTGAACAGGCCAGACAAAGTCCCTGCCTCAAAGGAGCTTACATTCAAGAGTCTTGAGGAAGATTAGATGATAAACATGGTACTTCACAATCACAGCTGAAGATAAGAGGAAATGATGTGCACTGCACACCTCCCATGGCAGGTGGTATGCTAGACACAGTGGCCTGGGTCATCCCAGTTGGTCTTCACAATCACCTTAAGAGTTATTGTCATGCCCATTAACGACTAAAATGAGGCTACAGTAGCTTAATCAATGTCACCCAGCTAGGTGTGACGGAGATGAATCCAACACCACACCTGGTGTCCTTTTCATATGAACACACTCTTTGTTCTCTCTGGATTCTGCATCCTGAGGTCTGGGCACACCAGGAAAGCAAATCTCAGAGCCCCACCTTCTCAGGAAATACCCCAAGGCACCTTCTCTGGCCCTTGCTGGGACATCTATGACATCTATGCTTCAGACCACCATAGCTCACTCCCTCTGTCCCAACGTCTCAGCAGGGAGAGCTGTGAGATTTGTAGTTGGATTCTGCCCTCCTGGCCCATATCCCTATAAAATAGCAAGCAGAGAAAAGAGGGGGGAACACAATTTTAAAAAATAAACACTGATGCAGATAAGAAATGCCTGGGGAGTCTTGGGGATTTATGCCTCATGAAGTGAGATGGCAAAGGAGGCCAGACAGGGAGCAGACAGCCCTGACGCCTCTGCCTCATGGATAATTTATCCCAGAAAGTAGAAGCCTCTGTTTGCAACTTACGCAGGCCAGAGTGGTTTTCTGGGTCCTCCTAGCCCACTGTCTGAGGAGACCCAGGCTGAGTCAGGAGTTTTGTTTTCCCAGACTAAATTCACATGTGTGATACTTTTTTATTTCTTTCCACTTCGATGATTTGTTGGAGGTTCATCTTACACTCCCAGTGAGGCTGACAGGATGGAGACCCCTATCCCCGTTGGTCAGGTGAGAAAGTTGAAGCTAAAAGACCCTTATCCAGGCCTGCCCAGGGAATTGGGAGTATGAGCCATTGATGATTGACGTTACAGCTCCCATAGGTATGCATTTCCCTCCTTCTCATTTCTCCTTCCCCAACTCTGACCCACTCTTAAATTAACTTTGTTTAGCCAATGAATTAATTCAACTAGTCTTTATGGAGTAATAATATGTACAAAACTGCTGCAGACACAGAGATGAACAAGATAAAGGCAGATATTACAAACAAATGAGCACTTTTTAAATACATGTTGTTGGTGATTATAAAGATTATGTTAATTGAGGGTCTCTCTCCAATATAATAATCAGCAGAACCGAAAAGCAGAAAAAACTAACTAAAAGCCTTAGGGAGAAAATGAGAGCAGTAATCAATGCTTGGGTCAAGCACAAGAAAGACTATTTGCTGGGTTCTTCTGAAGCAATTCAATGGGCATCGGGAAGGTTCTTGTCCTGGATGATGTCCCAGCAAATGAGTTCATGGATAGGAACATGTTTCAAGATTAATAAGTAGCTGACAGTCACACTCGATTGTGATGTGGATGCTTAACTTGGCTGTGTGACAGGCCCTCAAGCATTTTTATATCCACCAACTGCTATAGAGGTAAAGCCCAATCTTCATGTAGGATGAAAAGAATTCAGGTTTTGGAATCTGATTAACCTGGTTTTTAATCCCCACTAGCTGTATGCTTAGAGCTAGTTGCTTAGCCTCTCCCAATCTGTTTTCTCAGCCATTAAATACAGATAGCAGTATCTACCTTAGAGTTTTGCCTTGGAAACAAATATAAACTACATTAGTCCATATTTCATGTGAGGCCCCAAGATAATGGATACCACCTCTGCAAGTGCAGTGCAGAACCAACATGTAAGATCTGAAAAAGATGGTATTAAAAGCTACTTTTGAGGTTCCTTGCTCACTACTCAACTCTGGCATATAAAAGAGGTGGGAGAAGCCAAGAACAAAGTGGGGGATTATATAGGGTTTTTCTGGAAAGAGCTGTAAGTACATCATGTGTCTTTGTCCACTCCTTCCATTAACTCAAGCCTGGGGAAAATGACTTTAATGGGATAGTTGGAGAATGTGATGCTTTCCCTATATTTGGGGGATACTATAAATTGGAATCTGATTCCCACTGCTAAATGTAAAAGGTTAGATGCCGACTGACCAGCTGCCCAACAGAAGAATAAAGGGAGGTTGCTGCACTGGGGACAACCTAAATTCTCATTTTATCAAGGTAGAGAATGCAGATGTGTTCTCTTGAACCAGATCTGGAACACACGAGAGAGAGAGATGCTCTAAGTCTTCCTAAACCCTGCAGTGGACCATCTAGTGGGATGAAGGACCTCAGCATAAAGAGGCTGGTGGTGCTGGAAGATGCCTAGGGGCTGGGGAAGGAATCTGAAAGAGCCAGCTGGAATCAAAATGCATTTACCCACATCAGGGATCACCTGCATGAGTTGGGGGTGGGGATTCTCCAAAGAACCCATAAAAATACCCAATGAAAGAAGAAGTAAGGTTAATGCCTGCCAAGCTCAGAGAGACCCTGAATCTTCATTTCTATACTCGTCCAGGAAGAATTCTCCTGTTCTTCTTCCTTCTTTTTCTCTTCCCATTCCTGACAATAGAGATATAAAAAAATCCACAATGGTTAGCAAGATGTAGACAGAGAAGGAAAAAGAAGAAACAGCCCCTTTCTCACTGCAGGCCAGCAGCAGTGCCAGGTTCAAGCAAGCAGTGAGGAAAAAAAAAATCTTGCTTTTAAAGGAAGTTTGGAGTTTATTACTGCTATTATTATTAACAGGTTAACAGTAGTGCTACGGTTTAAATGTGTTCCCTGAAAAGCGTGTGTTGGAAACTTAATCCCCAATGCAACAGTGTTGGGAGGTGGGGCTTAATGAGAGGTAATTAGGCCATGAGGGCTCCACACTCATGAATGGATTAATGCCAATTATAAAAGGGTGTGAGACTAGGAGTTCAATCTCTTGCCCTCTCTTTGCCTTTCCGCCATGGGATGATGCAGCAGGAGGGCTCTCGCCAGATGCCAAAACCTTGATCTTGGACTTCCTATCCTCCAGAACTATAAGAAATAAATTTCTGTTCCTTCTACATTACCCAGTCTCAGTTATTCTGCTACAGCAGCACAAAATGGACTAAGATGAGTAATAGTAATATCCTAGACATGATAATTACTGAGCAGAAACAATATTTTGTGATTTAAGACAGATGGGGAAATTTGTATTACCTAAGAGAAAACAGAAGAGTCAGATTTCAACAAAAAGGACAAAAAGAGACTCAGATGGGCAGAATGACTGATGAAAGTTGTTTCTTGATTATGCCCCCATGAGTCTGGCTTATTCAATGTAACAGTTACATGAGATAACATTGTCATCCCTTCCTTGAAAACAGTTGGCCTGAGTATGTCTGAGTTTGCATCTACCATGTCTCTGGGCTTGGTTGACCAGCAGTGGACAAAGTCAAACAGCTAAGTTGTCTTTGAGCAGCTACTGTGGATCTGGCCTTTTCTCTAACCCAAGGGTAGAGATAGGAGAAGACTCAGTCTTAATCCTTGGCCAATATGCAGTTCACTGGGTTGGAAAGCCCCTTAGAGATGTACAGATGGGGTGGCAGAGACCAGAGAGGGGTTAGTATCCCAAATTCATTGTACAGTCAGGCATGGAGCCTGGTTCTTCTCTATCCCTCTTCCCTAGCTATCCTATTACTCCCTCTATACAACCTCCACCTAGAAACCTAAGACAGGGTAGAATCAAGTGCTGGGTTGACCAATCTGATGGTATCTACCATTTATTGAGCATCTACTATGTGCCAGGTTTCTTATATAAGCTAGCCCTAATTCTAATAATAACCTTGCAAGGTAGTGGTATCAGCAGGTTTTTCGCAGATGAGGAAATTGAAGTCCATGAGGTTAAATGACTTGTCCATGGTCATATGGTCATTAAGGGTAAAGCTGGGATTCAAACCAGTCAGCCTGACTCCAAAGCCAGTGATCTTGTTACACTGACTTACCATCTCTCCTGAGAGCTGCTGGAGCCAGGAAAGAGTGGTGCCAGCAAGGCTATACGTGGGTCCTCAAAGCCCCAAAGGGAGACCCCAGCTTTCCCACAGTGTCATCTTTGTGGAAAAGAAACAGTGCAGATTGGCCCACATGCTCACCCAAAGCCAAAATGACCAGAATAGGTTTGCACATTACCAATTCCTTCCAAGCAACTAAACGTGATGCAAATTTTTAAAATTATAAAGCTGAATAACTTTTAATTAGTTGGCAAATTACATGGCCAGAAGGGCCTTACTCTGTTCTCTGAAGTAGATATTAACTTTATTAACTTTGTTCCTTTTGCAAGTTGAGTTGGTTCTTTGTGAAGGTGGGCGCGTGCGAGTGTGGTAAGTTCTCATTTTATTTGGCAGGAATCTTGGCTGAGGTTTACAAGGAAAAGTTACTTTTAGATTTTTCTTCTGATGGTGAACTTGGCCTCTCTTACTCCCTACTGAAACTCTACTCTTTGCAGGCGGAAACAGGGGATAAAAAAAGGATAAAGAAAGAAAGAAATTAGGGGCTGAAAACAACTGAAGAATAAATAATCCTCTTAAACCAGTCACTGGGAGAGCCCTAGATGGGGGAAGTGGGGGTGGGGAGCAGGCGGGGTGGGTTCTGGTTGGGTGATTCACTTACTAGCCGGCTTTCTGACCTTGGACAAATGACCTAATCTCTCCAGGTCTCTGTTACCCTGTCTGTAACATGGAGAGGATAACCCCAGCTCAAAGGCCTCCCTCAGGTCTGCTGAGAGGATCAAGTGGGATATCATCTGATAAAGTGATTTGACTTTTACAAAGCACTGTCCAAATAGAAGTCTGTGGTGTTATCTCTGACATCTGAAGTGAGGTCCTTGGATGTTCCTGGAGTCAAACTTGACAACAAGGAAACTTTCAGCATGACTGAGAAAAGGGTCTCCCTTAGCTCAGCTCCTAGAAGGAGATATAAAATGTGAGTCTGTGGGTGGGAGTGATTGTGCTGGGCACATTTAATGTATGTCAGCATGCATTCACACCTTTGAGTGTGCACATCTTATTGCCTGTATAAACAAAAGTGGTGTGTGTGAATGCCTGTGTCAATATGGTGGGCACGGAGGGTCATTCATTCATTCATTCCATGAATGAGTTTTGAGGATTTACTCTGCTCTCTAGATGCTGGAGATTCAGTGGAGAACAAGACAGACTAGCATTTGCATGTATGTAAGAGTGTTTATAACAGTGTTTACAAGAAAACATGAGTTCTTAAGTGTATGGAGTATTAAGTGTATATGTGAGAATATATGTGTGAAAACACATGTCCTTATGTACTAGGAAGTATGTACTTGTGTAAGAATTTGCATGTGAGTGTTTGAGAATCCGTGTATTTGTACCTATGTGTGGTGAGAGAAAAAAAGAGAAACAATTCCTGGTCACTCTATAGGGCATCAAACTTTGTTAAAATACCTTAGAGCTGAAAGACCCGGTCTTAGTTCATTTGTGCTGCTATAACAAAGTATCAGAGAACAGAAATTTATTTATTATATAGTTCTGGAGTCTGGGAAGTCCTAGATCAAAGCACTGCCATTGGTCTCTGGCAAGGGTTGCTCTCTGCCTCTGAGATGATGCCTTGTTGCTGTGTCTTCCGGAGGGAAGGAACACTGCATCTTCACATGGTGGAAGGCAGAAGGCAAGACAGTGCTCCCTTTAACCTGAGCTCTTTCATAAGGGGGAAAATCCCATTCATAAGAGTAGAACCCTCATGACTTAATCGCCTCCCATAGGCCACACCTCTTAGTACTGTTGCATCGGGGATTCTGTTTCAACATGGATTTTGGAGGGAACACAAACATTCAAACCATAGCAGACTCTGAGATATCATCTAGTTCAATCCTTAACATTCCAGATAAGGAACCAGAGAAAGGAAACAGTGTGTATAAGGTGACCCAATGGCCAAACAAGGGCCAGAATGTACACCCACAGCTTTTGAGCCCAGGCATCTTTTCCTAATGGGGATGTGTGTAAATGCAAATGTAAACTGTGCATCTGCAAGGAAGAATCTGGGAGATGAAATGGAAAGGTTCGCCTGGCTCGAATATGGAGAACCCTGAATGCCACGCCAGGAAGATTTGAGCAGGAGGGCACAGTGGTCAGGCTTCTGCCTTCTAGGTGCCCTTCTGCTATGGAGAAAATCAGTTGGAGCAAGAGACATTGCAGGAGAGAGATTGTGAGAGAGCAGGTGGAGCCGTCCAGGTGAGAGGGTATGACACCTGAATTAGGGAGGGGGGAATAAAGGATGAGATGGACAGGGGAATGCTTTGAGCCTAGAATCAGAGGCTTTTATACCCATTAGGATGTGGAAAGTGAGCTCATACACTGCAATCGTTTACACAGTAAGGCAGTTTCCCCTAAACCTGAAAACCAGAAGGAGCCTGGGAGATTTTACAAGCATCTCATTAAAACTTCTCAATAGCCTTGTGAGGTGGCCATTATTTTCCTCATGTCACTGAAGACAATTATGGCTCAGAGTGAGAGGCAGCTGCCCGAAGACACATAGTCTGATTTTGGTGGATCTACAGTAAGAACCCAGGTCTTATTTGCTTAACAAAATATTGAATAAGTCAGCAATCACTTATTAAGCATCTACTTTGTGCCAGGAACTGTACTTGGTACTTTAGGCATATTACTTCATGTCAGCCTTCCAATGACCCTTTCTCCATTTGTCCAGTGAAGAAAATGAGATTCAGGGGTATGACCAAGAGTACACAGTTGGTTCAACCTGTACCTGAACCCAAGTCATCTGATTCCAATGCCCATCGTTCTCAGCGATTCTGCATTTCCTTTCAAAATCAGGACAAATGTGCCTGCAGTAGTTTAGGACGAAGTGAATTTAGGAATTCCCATCCCTAGAGAATGTACAGTCTTAGATTATGGGCTGATTCAAAACAGTTTTATCAAATGCCTGGGTGATAATCCATGCCGCAGATTAAAGAGTCCTATTCCTAATCATCAAAAACCACATACAGGAAGTCAGATTGGGCCTCCTAAATCCCATTGCCTGCCTTTCTCAGAGGTAGAGGAACTGTGATCTCTACTGGGTCCCAAGAGCAACCATACGGGGTTGGAGGCTGGAAATCAAGACATACGGGACACAGGGTCCCAAAAATTTCATTGTGAGGCTCAGGCAAGACCTTGTGGGTATGGGTCCTTCCAGCTCCCTCCATCTGGGATTCTACGTCCTCATCCACTCACAGACACAGTGTGCTTTTCCTTCAGTGACAGAAGCCTTGGTCTTTGCATCAGTGCCAGCCTGGTTCCCTCACCCTGAGCAAGTATAGGCACTAAAGGCTTTCACGCCGCACACTCAGACCCCCTTCCTCAGATCCTGAGCCCACCCTGTCTAATGCAGAGAGGATAATGAGCACCTCCCACTGGAGGCTGAGATCTAGAATTTGTCTGATTTTCCTAAGGCCTGTTTCAGGTTCAACTGCACTGAGACTCTCCAGCCCTGCCACTCTTTCAGATGTTTCCTGCTTTCTACTCCATTCCCGTTTCCTCAAATTGCTGACTGACATCCTACTATAAACCAGACAGGATGTGGAGAACCTGTCTTCCAAGACTGCCATGTATGTCCCTGAGATACCCACTGCCAGCCCTAGTCAGAGGCCCTGGATGAGGCATCAGAATGGATGGGGCCTAAATACCACACCCCCTCCTGAACTTTGGTCTCTAAAACTGGTCACTCTGATAGCCTGAGGTTATGCCAGCTCCAATACTACCTTTGTCTTCCCCTACCAACTTCTCTGGCAAGACCCCAACATGCCTTTGGTCAAACTTACCCATTTTACCTCAATTGAGTTTATTTCTTCTGACTTTTTGGTCCCAGAGTCTCTAACCTCACCCCACCCTAATTCCTGAAACTAATTCCTGGCCCCACTTGAAAGGCCTTTCAGACTGAGTGAAAGTAATCTTCTACCCCAAGCACGCTGACACCAAGTCCCCATGGGTACTTTTTTCCTGACCAGAAATGCCATCAGAAAGTCCAGGAAGGGCTTGGCATACTGCCCTCATCAAGGTCTCATCAATGTTCATTCTAAGAAAACATAGTTGTCAGAAAACACACCCAAGAAAGTGGCCAGGAAGCAACCAGTCATCCGAATTATTTACTATCACCTGGAACCTAGCCAACTAGATGCCGGCCATGCAGACACTGGGAAAATATTTATGTGGGTCTTGATGGATGCTTGGCCAGGAATGGCTGCCCCCTGTCATCTTTCCTTCCTTCTGATAAGGTAAAGCTACACATGTCAGACAGCTCTTAGAAGAGCCCGACAGCCGAGGCCTGGCATCTGATCAGAGCAGGGTGAGCAGCCAGTCCTTGGTTCCAGACCTGTCTCTGCTACCAAATAGTTCTGCCCCTCCCAGGGCCTCAGCTCCTCCATCTAGTAGACTGGATGAACTGAAGGTCTCTGTGATCCTATGAGATTGTGACTCAGACAGAGTCAAATGTATTTTCCAGATCTGCCATCATGATGCCATTGGTTCATCACAGACCTATTTTTCTTGGCATTGTGGAACGTTCTTAAAATTCCAACATCGTAGGATTTCTCTATTCACTGTTCCAGTTTCTGTAACCAGATGGGACAACTCCATCTGGAGGAGGAAGATCTGAGCTTAAAATAAAGGGGTAAAATGGAAGAGAGGAAATTGTGTTCAAGGAGTGTTTCTCATGCATCCACTAATTGCAAAGCACAATGCAGAGCCCATGCTGGTGGCGGAGTGTCCCCAGGTTTTGTCCTCTAAACCACAGGGAGCCCTGGTCCTGTTCTCTATGAGCTTACAATGTCAGTGATGAAGGTGGCCCACAAGGCTCATTTTATTCCCCAATGCTCTTCATGTTTCTTCTTTCTTGTAAACCCCAGGATCTCTGCCTGCTGCCCTCCTCGGCTCTGGAATTCTGTCCTCATCAATGATCATCCTGGGCTCCTTTCTGGGAGGAGTTCTGGCCTCCCAACTCTCCATTCCTTGTAGACAACCTGATCTTGCAGGTCCTTCTCCACTTCAAAGTTTACAACTAGTTCCCTTGAAGACCCACCTGAAGTAGCAGTCGTGGATACAGACACAGGACAAAAGTTCAGGAGCCCCCAGAGTTCTCTCAATCATTGTCTCTACTCAGATGCTCCTGATGTCCCCTCTGAGATGCTCAGTGTCATCTCAGGACCTGCTGCCTACCTCAGTTTCCCTGAGCAGGAAACTCTTCTGGCCCTTCTCTCTCCTCAGACCTGCACCTCTCTAGGAAGTCTCTGTTTCCCATTGTGAAAATGTGATCTGCTATAGTGGCCACTGAGGTTGGAATTTGAGTCTTCTAGGCTGAGTGAATGAATTCAATGGGTCTTTCCCCAAGACAGTCATCAGGACAGGCCTGGTTGGGCTTGGGCATCATCTCAGTTTATCTAGTCTGAAGAACTATTCCTGTGGACTCTCCTTGTCTCCATTGAGCACTTAATGCCTATTATTTGCTAGACACTGTGCAAGGCATGAGTAAGGCAATACACAAAGACAGACAAAGCTCTGTTCTCTCTACCTCCCCAGGTGCCTGGGATCCTCAAACCATGGCCTAGGACATGACCAGGCCAGTCTCTCATTCCTTGTCCCCTCATCACAATTCTTTCTAGTTACCTGCCTCACTCACAAAATTATGGCATCATGAGAGAGCAGAGGCAAAGGGCCTTTAGAAACCACCTAAGAAATCAGTAAGAATGAAGCTGTGTGATGCAGGCCAGGAATGGCCTCCCCAGAAGGCCATGCCCTGTATGGTAGAGCTCTGTGACCAAGGATCACAGCTTGAGAAATGTTATCTTGCAGAGATACTCGGATCACGTTATCTTACAGAGAGCCAGAGAGGCAGAGCTGAGACCCAGATAGCATGACTGATAGTCCTGAGTCTCAGGACGAGACATTCTACTATTCAGTGTAGATACCTCTTATAATCCTCACAAGAACCCTAAGAAGTAGGCTTTGTTAAATTCCTCTTTGTTCAAACAAGGAAACAGACTGAGAGAGATAAAATGACATCCAAGGTCACGTGGCTTTGAAGTGATTGAGTATAGATTCATACCCAGATCTCTTAGATTCTAGACTTATTTTTTCCAGAGCCCAGGTACTCGGCTGTTTAAAAAAATCATGTCAAGGAACCAATGACCATAATTAAAATGCCAGTCTCCTAGGAAAGTTGCATTTTAATATTATTTATTCATTCAAGAAGAAAAATAGCTAAAACCTAAATACTATACTCTGGTACCATAGTAGTAAGAGCTACAACATGTCATGAGAAGCCAGGGGAAACAACAAATAACTTCACCAGAGGTTTTTGATACGGAACTGGAAAGACTTTTCAGAAGAGAGAACATTTGAAGCAAGTTTCTCTCAGAGAAAAGGGGACGGGAGCTCCAATGCACCAAGCTAACAGATACAAAAGATCAGTTTGCTGTGTCTCAGGAGGCATTTGATGGGTGGGGAGAAGCAAGAGATTCAGTTGATGAGGAAGAGAAGGACTTTGGGTGCAAGGCAAGGGAGTCCTTACGTTAAATTTAACTCCCCAGGAATCGTAAAGTGTTCAACCAGAGAAGCGACACCTTGTAGAAGATGACTCTGGGGATGAAGAAATTAATATATTCCAGGGATAGGAGCTTATGATGTCAAGAATGATAATAGCAACTCACATGTGAATATCATTCTTATAAATCTTGAAATAAAACACTTTCAAGAAAATTAATTTATTTCTAACATTGGTCTTATGAGGTCAATAACCTCATCCCACTTTTACAAAAGGGGAAGGCAGGGCTTCAAGTCACATGCATCCATCCACTCTAAGTCCAACACCACTCCTCAAGGACACATCTCCAGATAATGAGCTCTTGGACAGTAGCGAGTGTACAAACAGAGCCTGGACTTCTGCCCTGGGCTGGAGTCTAGACCAGCTGCTCTTTGAGTCTGATCTAACTTTGGGATGGTAAAATTCTACAAGTCAGTGGCAGGACTGGCTGCCTCATGGGGCTGACAGACTTAGCCGTGGGTGGTCAGGAATGTTTCAGGACTTCCTGGGCCCAGTGTTCCAGGTCAGAGTGTCCAGATTAATGATCCATCTCCAGGCAGACTGAGCCGAGGCCCTGACGCCAAGTGTGGGGCATCGATTAGACTTTACACTCTGAGCTTGCTTTCATCTTAAGCCCTCCAGGTGGGCTGGGGCCTAATAATTAACATTCTCTGAGCCCCACAGTATGAGTGAGCTGGATGAAGAGGGAGCAAGTCTCTGAGAAAGACCCCATTGGTGGCGGGAGTAGAGCCGCCAAAGCCTCAGTACGGCCACTTGGCAGACGACCACATCTACCCAGCCAACACTCCCGCTCCGCCTGGAGTTTGTCCAATGAGTGATTTTGGTCTCACCTTTAAGCTTCACAACATTTCTATGGGGAAATAGCACTAGGATTATTATCCTCACTGTAGATATGGAGAAACTGAGGTCCAGAGGAGGGCAGGGGATTGCCCAACGGCAGAGGGATCCAGATCGGAACTCAGGTCTCCTGCTTCCCTCTCTGGCATCTTTCCAGGGCAAGAGGCTGTCTCTTTCAGGGATGTTAGACCCTCTTGGTATCTTGAGGAAAGAGAAGGTAGAAGTGTGATAAGATATTTTATTTCACAAGAGAAACCATTGCAGAAGGGCCCTTTTATTTGTTCACACACTGTTTCAGCAAATACTGAACACCCAGTATGCTCCAGCTGCTGTGCAAAGTGCTGGGAGTAGCAAAAAAGAGTCTCTGGCATCAAGAAGCTTATAATCAGGGAGGAGGGGGAGATGGGTGGTGTGGCAGGGGAGAGATAGGTATGCAAATAGTGAGGTAAGTATATTTGGCATATTTAATAGTAAATACATTTAATAGTATAGCGCACTTTTGGCTGCAGAGTAGGGTTTGAGTAAGAAAGCATGGGAGATGAGGCTGGAGAAATACGCAAGGAACAGGACACTGAAGCCTCCTAAGCTGGGGCAAGGGGACTGAATTTACCCTGAAGGATTCAAGCAAGAAGGCAGCAGGGTCAGAACTGCTTTTTAGGATGTCCCCTCCTCTGCTGTGTTGAAGACGTCTTTGGGGAAATGAAGAAGACACTATCTGGGAGGCAAAAGATGGTAGTAGCCTGCTTTGATCAGGTTTTAGCCACAAAGGACACCAAAAACTTCTACCTAGTCTGGAAAAGCCTCTGTGTGGGGAATTTCCTTACTATAAAAAAGTATGTCCTACGGTTGCCAACTGATGCCAAGTTCCCTGGATCTGACCTATTCCACACTCCTCTGATCTAAGAAGAAGCCACAGCATTCTTTTCTCTCTTCACATTATGTAATTCTCCATACCACTCTACCCACCTCTGCAGATTCACATTTTCCCATAGTGGGTTCCCCACTGCCACCAACACATGGCGGCAAAGCACCACACCTTTACATTCCTCTTCTTTGACCTTAGATGACTCCACATTGTGGCCTTCCTCTTTCAGTCAACATCAGGTATAGATTAATTGAGCATCTACTCTGTGCAGACATATCTAGGCTTTGTGGATGTGGCCTCTACCCTCACAGCCATGGGACCCTATGGTTAAAGACTAAACTCCTCAGCCCAGCATTTCAGGGTCTTCTTAGATAAAGCCCAACTGACCCCATATTCTCCTTTCCCCTCCCGCACTCTGTACTTGTCACATTTTTTATTCTCTAAATACCCTATACTATTATTTTCAAAATAGAAATCTTTTTATTAAAGTGCTAATATACACACTCTAATTCAAACAGTACCAAAGGTAGAAAATAGAAAGTAAAATTTGTCCTACACCTCCTCCCAGCCACTTCCCTGCAAATTCCAGTCCCCAAGGATGAGCTCTGTTAACATTTGGATAAATATCCTCTCAGATTCTTTAAAAAACTTTCCCTGCCCTCACACACCACCTTTTGCAAACTATTATTTGTCCTTCAAGACTTATGACACTGCCATATTCTCTCCTATGAGAAGTTGTGTGTGTTCCCACAGAGACATAATGCTTACATCTGACAGCACCTGCCACTCTCTATTAAAATCATCGGTACACACATTGTGCCTCCATCAGGTTGAGTGTGAGACTGTGACCTGAGATCATCACCTCTGTGAGGACAGAGCTGTGGCAGTCTTGATCATTAGTATATTCACCATGCCTAGCATGTCGTAGGCCCTCAGTAAGTATCTATAGAATACATGGGTGGATGGATGGATGGATGGATGAGTGGATGAGTGGATGGAGGGATGGATGGATGGATGGATGGATGGATGGATGGATGGATGGATGGATGGACGGATGGAGAGACAGGCTGACGGATGGACGGACTGATGGACAGACAGCAGGCACATCTGCGGGATGTTCCTGAGGACACATGTAAGGTGACAGTGCTGGCACTAAGGAGTGGAAAGGACCTCAGCTAAGGGACCTGGATCCTGTCCTGGTTCTGCCTGCTACTTGCTATGTAGCCTTGTATAAGTGCCTCATCCTCTCTAAGACCCCTTGTCCCTACCTGAAACTGAATAGCAGAGCTGTGGAGTTTCCCAGGACCTTCCCCAGCAGATGTTCCAGAATGCTCAGCTGGCCCTGGCCCAGCACCCTCACTTTACACCTCTGTAATTACCCACCTGCATGCCTTTATGATAGAGATTGGGGTGGGGTGAGGGCTTGTTAAATAAAGGGCAAAAGGAAATTGCTGGCTTGCCTAAATGACATTGTTGGCATTAATTAGATTAACTTCTGAAGTGAAAAGCCCACAAAAGCAAAATCAAAACAGAGAAGGGGCCGTGGCTTCCGCTGGGGGCTTTGTGGTCCCCTGCTTCAGCCTGCCTGACCTCCAACCCTGGCTCCTGATCTGTCTTCATGAGAGAGGTCACAGAAGCTACTTTCCTTTCTTCATCATGACTTCATCTCAGTGGTCCCAGTAACATAGTCCTGGGCACTGAGCTCCAGACCAAGACTTGGGGACTCCTCATGGAGCCTTCAGACTGTAAGAGGGATGGGCAGGTAAATAGATACACACAGAGCAGTGGAAAGTAGTGACTATTGGGGCCAGACTTTGCACTGAAGTCTTTCCAGCTCCAAATCTGTGTTCTTTCCCCACACACGTCTCCCATCCGACCCTTGTCCTTTCCCATCAGATGTCCCTGAGCTGAATGATGAGCTATTCTCCAGACAGAGCTTCTAGGAAAGGCATTCCAGGCAGAGGGAAGAGGAAGAGGAAGACACAGGAACATGAAAAAGGATGGCATGTTCAGGCAGTCAGGGACAGTGCCACCTGGCACTGAAGCATAGAGGGAAGAATAGTACCTTTCCATTTGGTGTCCCTCTTGGCCATGCCTCTCAAGATGAAAGATACAAACGCTGCAGTGGCCTCGGCCGGGAACTGAAATGCCACATCTCCACACCATGCCAGAGGTGCCAATGTGTGAGAGCATCCATCAGGCAGCAGAGGGAGGGAGATGCTGCCAGACTCATGGTTGATGCAGGCTGGTATCAAGACACAAAACAGAGGCAGGAGACTGTGACAGACTCCGATCAATGCAGTTTCTCAGTTTGCAATGTTTATAATCATCAGAAGAGACAAGGAGATACTGAGGGCGACAGACGCAGCCCTGCTCGATGGTTCCAGATGCTTCAACAGGTAGGATAGCATGGAGCCTTGATATCTGGCTAACTGTCCAGTCTCACAGGGAAAGGCCATCCTTGTAAAAATCCCAAAGCACGTAAGAAAAATTCTTCTCCCCAGATGAACCAGGGATCTTCTCTTCCTCACTACAAAGGGTCAGCTAAGTCAAATTTAAGAGGAGAGAAAATGAAGGAAGGAACAGCATCTGTGCCTGGCTTAAGTCTGTGCCTTTGTAATAACCAGACACTTAACATATACTTTCCTATTTCATTCTCAGAGTCTAGAGAGAGGTATTATTTTCTCCATTTGGTAGACACATAAACTGAGGCTCAGGAAGGCTTGCTCAAGTCCTCACAGCTAGTGACTCTCAGAGCTGGACTTTGCAACAAGGCCTTTCCAGCTCCAAATCTGTGTTCTCTCCCCATACTTCTCTGGACCCTTGTCTTTGCCCACAAGAAGCTTACAGTCTAATTTCACTGCAGATCCAGTGATATTTCATCAGCTTGCTAACCTGGGATTAAAAGTCATGAATCCTGTAATTCTTCTGAGCTGCTGGACACCAGAACTGTCAAACGACAGCTCAAGGAACTATTAGAAACACAACTTATGTTACTAGCTCCCCTTGCCAGGGACATTTGTGATACCCTACTTCTGAGGAATGACCATCTAAATAACAGAATTTCAGGCACAGGACAGAGAAGATAGTCTTAGGTAGGAGGCCATTCCAGCACTTGTCAAGCCTCATCCACCTGCATAGGAGCCCACACCTGGACCTGGAGGCCACCAACACTCTCCTGGGTCGGGCCTGGTCAGGTTCACTAGATGTCAGACTAGGTCACTGGGTATTAATCATTGCCAAGGGACAGTTAAACTGAAAACCAGTTCATTAAAGATTAAGCTTCATCTCCATAGCCCTCAGGGAAAGGGAGCTTTGGGTAGGGAGCCAGGTCCTATTCCAGGAGGTCACCTACTGTGAACAGGAGGCATCAGGAGCATCTGAGTAGAGACAATGTTTGAGAGAACTCTGGGGGCTCCTGAACCTTTGTCCTGTGTCTGTATCCACGACTGCTACTTCAGGTGGGTCTTCAAGGGAACTAGCTATAAACTCTGAAGTAAAGAAGGACCTGCAAGGTCAGGCTGTCTACAGGGAATGGAGAGTTAGGAGGCCAGTCTCCCTGGAAAGCCTGTGGTGAGGAGTCAAAAGGCCTGGATTCTGGTCCTGACTCCATTCTCCATCTGCTGGGGGCCTTGCACAGGGCAGTTCCCCACTCTGAGCTCCTGTTTTTTCCTTTGACGAATGGAGAAAACATTTGATAAGTGGATTTGTAGTGATGCTCTAGCATGGGTTGCCCTGTGAATGATCTATACATGTTTGCCTTCCTCAGTCTATACTAGCTCTGCACCCCCAGGCTGTCTGGCGCAAGTTTCACTTCCTGTTCACAATCTCTGCGGCCAAGGAGAGTTGGCAGTAAATCTTAAATTCACCATGAGCCCGAATTGCAGAGATCAGATCTCTCTTTCTGGCTTTCCACACTGGACAGATTGCATCTGCACACTGGCCTAAGAAAACTCTGGAGGAAACTCTGTGAGCTCACTAAACCCCAAGAGTAAGAATTCCCCATTTGGTCAATTCCTGGTACTTACATTTACATTATCCTATCCCAATGGAATCTGTTAAGCCAAAGTTTTGCAAATTCTGCAAAGATATAGGACCTTCACAATTTTGATCCAGTACCAAAGACATGATACAATATGTACTGAACCAATCAATAAATGGATACAGAACCATCTCATATCTTATACAAGGTACCATGGTGATTTCAGGGCTCCAATGGTGCCCGCACACCCCCACCCCCCACCGCCAACGGAAATGGCACTATAAGCATCCTGGTTTGCAATCAGCGATTTCTGTTAAGGTGCGATGTCTGAAGATAAAAGTGGCAAATGATGATAGATTTTTTAATAGTAGGATAATTAGGTGAGGGAGACTTTTGGGGCTGACGACGAAAGCTCTCCTCACTTTTTCTGCTGCTCTTTACGAAATAAATCTAATCACCTTTCTGTCTGTAGGTGGCAGCACTGGCCCCTTTCACTCTCCAAGGGGGACCTTGATTGTCATTTAGAGCAAGTGCTCCTCTCAAGAGCAAATTACAGGACAATGCGAGGATAGAATAAGATAAACTAGCTTCAGAACAAATGTTCTCACACAGTTAAGATGGGATGCATCTGGTGAACTCACAAAACTTCCAAAGCCTCACTCCACTTACAGAATAGCCCCTTCCAGATTCTAGTAAGATAATACAGATCACTAAAAAAATTTTTAAGGAACCATTGCAAAAAGGAAACTTGAAAACCCTTGAGCAGGGGAACAGCAGACCAACCAGTCAAAGACAACACAGTTGTCTCCCCAGCCTGTTCTGCAACAACCTGGAGTGTCTCACCTTGGGGTTTATTCTCTTAGACATTGCCCAAAACTTATATATGTTGAGTGCTCACTCTGTGCCAGGCACGTTGCTAAGCTGGTTACATGCATGTGTCAATTATGTCTCATAACAGGTACTTCCACCATCCCACTTTACAAAGAGGAATCAGTGGATCTGAAAGGTTAACTTCCCAGAATATCCAACCATCACCTTGCATAAATGGGAAAACTGAAGACAGCAGAAGACTGTTGCTCAGTGTCACATGGCAAATCAGTGACAGGGCTAGGATGCTGATTTCTGCTGTTCACTGTGCACACCTTAGAATGAAGAGTTTACGGGAGTCATATGATGATGCAGGACTGGGGCCGCTGAAATGGGAAGAGGAGGACAGGAATGAGGCTCTAGGCTCAGGACACACCCAATATCTCCTTTCAATAGTGTACCCCACCCTCAAAGAAAATCCTGGGGAAGGAGTCAGGAACGCCCCTTGAACCTAGTGCCAGCTCTGCCCTGAACAACCTGAACAAGCTGTGTGGCCTCAGGCAAGTCCCTTCACCTTTCTGCGCATCTACACCCTCCCCAAAGCAGTGGTGAGTATCTTATGAGATACTGGCAGGAAAAAGGCTTTTAAAAGTATAAAAGCTCCCTTGAAGGTATTATTATTAATTATTATTATTATTATTACCATCCTCATCTTTCATGGTTATTAATGACCTGTTACCTGCTAAGGATCTGTCATCTAGGAATTTCTTTAAGCCCTTTTTGAACCTGTTTATATTCGCAGTCAGCAGCACCTCCCTTGCTTTTGATCCCCAGTCTCCAGCCCAGGGAGCTGCAGGCAAGCTCACTGGCCTATAGGCCTGTGTTTGAACAACTGTTCTCAGTCTTTTTTGTGGGTTGCATCATGGCCAAGTGATACAGTGCAATGCAGCCTCATTTCCTCCTCCCAAACCCCATTTGTATGCCCAGGTCTGTGTTAGGGATCTCAGAAAGAAAGAGAGAAAGATACAGGCTTTGACTTCTCAGCCCCGCCCCTTCCCCAGGCTCAGAAGCCCAGGCTAAGGTGGGGATATTAGACCCCCTCTTAAGCACCTATGCCAGGGCTGAGAACAGCATCCAGACCTCACAACCCTAGAGAACACCCAAGGACCAGGGCACCACCTTATCTCAAAGTCTGTTTTCCTCTTCATACCAGGGGCAAAGCACCAGGAGCCCTTTCCTGAAGACACTGTACAAGCCAAACATAAACTAAGCTCAACCAATGTTGACACCTACTCTGCTCTGGGCTGTGCAGATTTCAAGTTGAGTTAGACACTGTCAGGTCCCTGCCTTCAAGAAGTTCATTGTCTGATAGGCGAGACCAAGGCATTAACAGTTAGTTGTCTTGCAGAGCAAAGTTAGCTAAAGGCTTAAACAGAGGATTCATGAAAAGCAGAGTTAGGGTGGGGCATAACTAGCCTTGCCTGGGACAATCTGGAAAGGATTAATAAAGAAGGGACATTTGAATCAGGTGCTAATGGATGGGGAGGAATTTGCTAGGCAGAAAAGGTGGTGAGCAGAAGAGAAGAATTTCTAGAGCAGGTAGAGCATGAACCAATATTGATGGCCACATGGTTTTCAGGAAATAGGGATGGACTGGTCAGAGGACAGAGTAGAAACTGACAAAAGCCCTCATTTCCTGCTGTTCAGAAAGGAGCCCTGTGGACAATTGAAGTTAAAGCTTCATAGAAGAACTCTCTGACTTCCCTTAGGCAAGTCCTTTAGATATCTCAGGTTGTGGAGAACTCAGAAGAGCATGGGCATTAAGGTATTTTCATCCTCAGTCCTCTGTTGGCTGTTCACCAACACCGTGGGTCTCAGAGTGTCCCGGCTGAGAAGGGCTACTCAGACATATCCCATTCCTTCCCTTAAGTACTTCTTCATTGTAGGCGACAAGCCAGAAAAAGACCCTGTCCTCGTGAGTCAGGAGCAGGGACTGGGAGTGGAGCCCAGGACTCCTGACCCCTCCCCTCCCTTCTGCTCACGTAATGGGGTAAAGCCCACCCGATGCAGCTGGAGGAGAGATCCAGACAAATTCAAGGTGATTGTAACAGTAGCATTTGCAGGCAAATTGCACTCCATGAGCTAATTAGGAAAGGATTGGGGCCCTCAGCCTTAATTAATATCTAGTCCCTAACAACTTAATCCTCAGTAAAATCATAGCAGGGATCTCACCCGAATGCTGAAATTCTTCCCTCCAACAAATCACCTATATAAATACATACATTTTAATAGCAGCAATTATAAAGTTCTCTGCCAGCTTATGGGGCTGTTTAACATTCCTGGATTGAGGCCACAGTTTGTTCCCCGGTCTCCCCTCTCCCCACAACCGAGGCCTAATGAATAGTAACTCTTTTGTGGCTCTGCGTTCCATTTAACCAATATCTCCTGCCCAATGGGTCTTCACAGGGAGTTAATAAGCAGCCTGGGAGGACTGCCTGAGGAGGTCCACGAACCTAATCATTAACTGCAAGGCCTAATCAACGTCTGCTTCCCACCCAGAGTCCCCCACAGCTACCCAGCCCTGGTCCTCCCAGTAATGGATGGAAAATCGGCAATTTCCTGACAGTTAGCAACCAATTTTCCACCAATTAGGAGAGAGATGGTGGTCTCTGGAGGAAACAAGATGGCTCCTGTGCAAGGAGCTGGTACCGGAAGAGAGATGATCCTAGAAGCACCAAGGAACTAACACCTGTTGGGGTGGGGGGAGGTTGCCGGATCCCTCCCCTGCCTGTTTCTCCCTCCCCTAGATCTGCCTTGGCTTGTATCAGTGGGAGGAAACTTCCAGGTACAGAAACTGCCCTGGAAATTCCACAGGAGCTCTTCTCACTCAGAGACCCCATTACACAATAAACTTACCCCTTCCTTCTCTCCTCCAAAGCCAGCCTGACACAGGCTTCTCCTGCTGGGTCTCTCCTCAGTGTCCAGGACTACCCAAGAAATACCTCCAAGAAGGCTGGTGTGGTGACTTAATTAGAGCATAAGCTCTGAGTTGGACAATTGCGCCTTTCTTTCTCTCCAGTTGTGTGTGAATCCTTTGGCATAGCACCTAACTTATCTGGGCCTCAGTTTCCTCATTTGTAAAACAGGGATAGTAAAGCACCTACCTGATAGGATAGTTACAAGGATTAAACAAAATAGTGTGGATAAAGTACTTTATACCACATGTTATAAGACTCAATAAATAGGCATAAGTATTCTTCTTACTATTATTTTCATAATGAATATTATTAATCAATATTAGTAACATGTGTGCCAGGCACGGTGCTAAGCTCTATGAGAGCCAATATCTTAAACAATTCTCTGGCTCACTTGCCTCACCCCTATTATCTCCCATTTAGATTACTACGATGGTCGTCTCCCATCTGGCCTCACACCTCTCCAGTTCATCCCACACCAGATCTTTCTTTCTTTATTTTAGAGATGGGGTCTCACTGTGTTGCTCAGGCTAGGATGTGGTGGCACAAGCATAGCTCACTGAAGCCTGAAATTCCTGGGCTCAAGTGATCCTCCCACCCCTGCCTTCTGAGTAGCTGAGACTACAGGCACACACCATCACATCTGGCTGATTTTTAAAATTTTTGTAGAGACGGAGTCTCACTGTGTTACCCAGGCTGGTCTCAAAACTACTGGTCTCAAGCAATCACCCTGGCCTCGGCCTCTCAAAATTATGGAATTACAGGCACGAGCCCCTACACTTGGCCCAAAGATCTTTCTGAAATACAGATCTGACTAAGCCATGTCACTGCTGGATTAAGACCCTTCCATGGCTTTTGTCCTCAAAGAACAGCACATGCTCCTTTCTTGTGGTTCACAAGCCCTGAGCCATGTGCTCCCTGCAAACTCCCCAGGTTCACCTCTTACCACTCCCAGTCCTATTTCTTATAATCCTAAAAAGGACAGCTCTTTAATGGCCATAAAGTTCTTAGCACCAGACCTGCCTCTCTGGCTGAATGTGAGGACTCAATGACAGAAAGAAGAAAACTTTGCACACAGTAGGTACACAAGATGTGTGACTCTCTTGCTCAGTGCTCCTAGGCCACAGCACAGTGCAAAGAGGAGGTGGGTAATAAAGTTGCTGTAATGCTTTTCAGTCATGAAAGAGAGACAAAGTCACCCTCAGCATCACTGTGGCATTTATTGGGCTTGATTGTACTCTGAATTCTCTCATAATTGGCCATTCTCATCTGGTAATTGTAATGGAATCAGACATAGTCCCTCCCTCAACAAGCCCAGTCTGCTGGAGAGAGAAATAATAAAAGCAAAGATTTAATGAGCACTTACTCTATGCCAGGTACTCTGCTGAGAAACTTTACATGGATTATCTCATGGTATCATCTAATTTGATCTTCATAAGAGCTTTAGGAGTAGAGTGAACATATAATTTATCATACAAACTGAGACACTTCTGGGAGTAAAAGGTTGCACTATTAATAATTATACAGAGACAACAGGCGGAAACTGGGACGTCTCAGGCAAGCCATGACAGATGGACACCCTGTCTACGAGGCCCATATTCTTATTTTAGAAATGAGAAAATAGAGTCATGAGGAGGTTAAGGACCACACCCAAATTTACACCACTCTTCAGAGTTGGGCTTCAAACACAATGACAATTCAAGGTGAAACAATGTTTTCTAAAAGAAGAGGGTAAGACCTGGCTCAGGCTGGAAGTTGAAGCAGGAAGAGAGGGCAGCAACGGGGCAAGGGAGGCCAGTCAGGACAGAGGCACCTGAGCTGAGGGCAGGTGGGAAAGGATGCCGCGAGGACTCAGGATGTGCAGCAGGTGGAGGCAGAAGAGGGAGGGAGTTGCTTGGAGAAGAACGAGGAGCTGGGATCCAGGGGGTGTGGGGAAGAGGAGCTTAAGGTAGAGAAGCAGACACAGAAACAGGAGAGGACTCAACAGAAAGGGTCCTGAATGCCAGGCCACAGGAAATACGGAGCAAAGAACAGTCATTCCGCTTTAGCCCCAGCCTCCTGCATGCACTGCGTACCCCCTAGTCACTTGCAGTACACCCTCACCCCACGGCCCTCTGTGGGTGTCAGAGTCTCTCCTTTTCTAAACATGCCTCTTCAAAGCAGGCTAGAAAACACTGGGCATCAGTATCCCCATCAGAAAAACGAAGGGGCTGCAGAGGTTCTTGTACCCCTTCCGTGGGTTGATGTTCTATGAGTTCTCCCAATGGGCAGGACTGGGAGTGGTGACCTGGACAGTCACCTGGCAGAGCTGGGCTCAAACAGCATCCTCTTCTCTCAGGCTTTCCTATTCTTCAGACCCCAGTGCCCCCCACTGCCTTGCCCTACTGTCTGCTCTCTGTTCTATGTTCACCCCATCACCTCCAGCTCCTCCTCCACAGAACCCAAGAGGTGTGACGTCACCCCCTGCCTGAAATTGGGGTCAGAGCTGCTGATTTGACTCAGGTGGTCCCTGAATTCCAAGCTCATGTCCAACCTGGGAGAGATACCAGATACTGCTTCTGACTGTCAGGCTCAGGGTCTGTCCAGGCAGGAAATACTGCTGCTGGTAGAGAAGGAGCCCCACAGCCATGAAAGCCAGGCTTGGGGAACATGCACAGTGCCTCTGCATCCATGCAGCCCTCCCTTCCTCAGCCTTCTGAGGGCTTTGCACCAAACTCTGTCCAGGCCTACTCACCCTGCTCACAACCATGGCAGCACTTGTGGCTGAGGCCACCCTGCTCCCAGCTCAACCCTCTGAGCCATCTCCACACCTTTGCCAGAATGATTGCTCCAACAGACCTCATCAGTCACTCAATCGCTCTCCATCACCAATAAGAGAAACATTTGAGCGTCTTCACATAGAGCCCAGGGGACCCTGCAGATCCAGGCCTTGCCCACCTCCCTAGCTTCACCTTTCTCCAGTTCCCCCACAGCACCCATGTACCTGCATTCAGTACTTACTCGTGTATCAAATGGGTACTAAAGGCCTTCCTCACCCTGAGCCCTGCGTGGGAGCTGAGAATCACTCTCTACTCTCCAGTGTCACCATGCTGCCTAGGCCTCCCACCCCACCCCAGCCCTCCTACCTGATGTCCTCCTGTTGATCCTTCACAACCTGGAGCTGGGGAGCATCTGGAGATCACCCCTTGACCCCCAGCTCCCACAGCTTTTCCTCAAGGTTGGTTGGGTGTCTGTTTCCTGTGTTGGACTAGAGCTCTTACATGAAGGCACTGGGTCTGAGTCAGTCCTGTGCTCTGTCTTCCTGGGGAGGCCTGAAGCATACAAGTCTTCAGGAAAAGGCCAGATAAAAGTCACCCTTCCCAGCTCCTATATTCCTGGGCTGGCATTTTGCCTTATTTTATCACCCACTCCACCCACCTCCTCTTGTCTGCTGCTAGACCTTGGGACACCTGTGTGTGCCTTAGAAAAAAGTGCCCCTTCCTCTGATTGGACATCACCCCAGGCCAGAGGAGTGCGTCTTATGAGCAGAGCTCTGGCTGGATCTCAGCCCTAACTTGCCCGTCACCAGACACCTTTGTGCAGGACACACTCATACAGCCTTATATATCCTTCCCAACGCCCACCAGATGCCCAGCAAGCTACATTTGGGAGAAATGCCTTCAACTCAGTCACACTTGCATTAGGGGTGAACAGGTGTCCCATCTGCAGCCTGTTTCCTTCTTCTGAAAGGAAATAATATGGGGAAATTATGAAACAATGGGAAACTATAGATGTTCTGCAGACCCATTGGAGGCTACATAAGACAGAGGCCTTGCTAGCCTGCTGCCCATCTCACCACTTCAGCAGGTACCCTCATGGTGAGGACTGGGCCAGTCTCCACTGGGAGAACTTCAGCCATTGTACTTCCTTACTTTTCCCTCTGTAGTCTTGATAGTCTTAAATTCTGAGATTTAGCCTCAAAACTCCCTTTCCAATCTTCTACTCAAAGGCACACATACATAGGCTCACACACACACACACACACGTATATACACGCATGCTCACTCCTAGAACTATGTGCTGAAATGGGCTCTAGGAGTTGAGCTCCAGGGAAGCTAGCCTGCCAGGAAGAGCCTCGTCCTGGACCAGGTTAAGAGATGTGCAGGGTGACAGAAATCCCTCTAAGCCCTGTCACAGGCATATTTACCTGGTATTCACACTGGGACAGTAGGAGATGGGGCTTGGCCAAGCCAAGGCAGCCCAGCAATGGCATGATGGAAAGCCTGGTTGAGAGAAAACAGTTTAAAGAAGAGCAGGCTTTGGGTACTGTCTCCATCTCTCCTGTTTCTCATGGGAGGAGGAAGCAGATGTGTTCTGGTGGCCAGAGAGAACTAGGACCAACGGGGGCTGACAAAAGGAGGCAAAACTGGGTTCCATATTCAACAACTTCCTAGGGGCAGCCTTAGGAGGTAATGGGCTGTCAGTCACAGAGATTTTAGAGCAGACCCTGGACAGCTAGTCTGAACTTTAAGGCCTCAAGATGTGAGTATCATTCTGTTTCATAGCCTAAGAGTCCACTTTGAAAGTTATTATTTGATTCCATACTCCACAATCTTAAGACTTTCATAGTTCAGTGATTCAAAAATGCTAAGACCTTATTATTCCCTGACTCTGGAACCTGGAATACTTAGAATTGTAAAATCATCTGAGACATGGTCATCTCTGAACATTTATTTTAAAGATGTGTTAAGCACATGCTTTGCATGAGCTGCTTTACATATATTACCTCATTTAATCTTCACAGTGTATGTTACATACTATTATTATCTGTACCTTTCAGGTGAAGAAACTGAGGCACAGAGAGGTTAAGTAACTGACCTAAGATCACACAAGTAATACATAGTGGTCCTATAACCAAAACCTGGAGTCTATAATCTTAACCACTGTACTAGGCTGCCTCCCTGTGCTATAAAAGGAATATACCAGGAGCCCTGGCCAGGCCCAGAGCAAAGTTATGGAGCCCTCTGAGACTGTTGCTGGACCTAGACTCCACTGGCCTGTTGCAGTCCCAGCCCTTGGGCTGGAGGAGTTGACTCTCCCTTCCCCTTCCCACCTTACCAGGGGGGTGTTCCTTCCATAGTCTCAGGTCCTGAATTCCCCAGGCAAAGCCAGCCACATTCTTCGGGCTAGAGTCCAAGTTTATTTAAGAAGAGGAAAATGTTATTATGGAAATTACAACAGCTTTACAAAACAGAGCGTCGCTGTATCAATCCAGGACCACAAGAATGCTCATCAACTTAATAGCTTCCTGTTGGGAGCCTTTCAAGCTGTGCCTGAAGCTGGCAGGCATCAGGGTGTGGGAGTGAGGCCAAGCAACTGGGTGACATTACCCCCTCCTCTGCCCACTGCCCTTGGGAATGAGAGCCGACAGAGGGGACCCCTCCCTGACTCCTCATGCCCTGCAATCCTAAACAACACAGGCAGCTCAGTTTCCCCTTCTCAAAAGTGGAGGGGTGTGTGTGTGTGTGTGTGTGTGTGTGCTTGTATGTCAAGGGTTGTGAGCAGAGCAGAGGGCTGGGGCTCCCCTTCCCGCCAGCCCCACCCCCATTCCACACCCTCAGCCTAGCTCAGGCACAAATGAGGTCGCTGCTCTTCAGACTCTCTTGGCAAACCCAGTGCTTAGCATCTAAATCTAGGTCCCTGATAAGCAGAGGGTAGAAAAACGTTTAGGAAAAAGATCGCTTTTTTTTTTTTTTTTTAACCTCCTAAGCCTAAGGAGAGAGAAGGCCAGGGTCTTAACTCTTTTTATCTCGTTTTTTAATAAAGGAAGAAGAAAAGAAAACCATTAAAGCAAAATTCCTGGGGCTGGGAGCAGTCAGGAGTTTGGCGCGTGTCTCCTCCTGGGTAATTATCTGGCATTTAGCACCCCTCTTCCCAGCACTTGTAATTAGCAGGGAAATTAAGATGCTGTCATCCTACCTCCCAGCTTCTAGCCCCTACACCCAGAGGCCTGGGGAGGGGCCTAATGAGATGGGAAGGGGACCTGTACAGCTAGAAGAATTGAAACTACACATGGAAAGGGCTTTGCACTGTTGACAGGGCCCTTTGACAAGAAGTGAGCAGGGGAGGGTCCTTTGGGGACCACTTCCTGCAGTCTCCAGCTGGAGCCATCTCTTCCCCCCTGAATTCCTGGAGCATGTGCAGGCTGGACCACACCCCTTCCCACGGGATGCTACCCTAGCTTTGATTAAATGGCTGGGTTTCAGCAGGGTCTTATTGCACTCACCAACATCATTACAGATGTCTCTTGGGTGCCTGCCTCTGTGCTGGACCCTGAGGACAGAAATGAGTAAGACCCACCTGGAATTGCAGGTATTCACCAGGGAAAAGATATGGCATTTGGGTGGATGAATGTAATACAAGGTCAAAAGTGACAAGACCTAAGGGAGACAGGACCAGCTGCAAAACTGGAGGGCCTGGTGAAAAAAGGAAAATGTGGGGCCCTTGTTCAAAAATTACTACTAATTTCAAGACAATAGCAAAGGAGTAAACCGAGTGCAGGGTCATCATATGCCTCCAGGGCATGCCCATGAAGCCAGCCCTGGAGGGAGGGCTGTGTAGGTCTTGCCAATTTGGGAAGAATCCTTGGAAGAAGCAACATTTGAATTGGTCTGGTTAAAGAGGTCAGCACTATGTAACATATAAGGTTCCTTTGCCTGTCTGGCCAGTTTTCTCATCCTTTGAGGCCTCACTGTACGCTCTCTCCTCCAGAAAACCTTCCCCACCAAACCCAGGCTGGGTTCGGCTCTCACAGCCCCCTCCCCAATCCCTCTAACCCTAGACTTCCCTAAAAACCCATTTCACACCATTACATATTATCTGTTTATGAATCTGCATCTCCCACAAATCCACATGCTGCCTAAGGACAAGGTCTACACCTAATCCCTGTCTGTATTCTTAGTGCTCCATGGAGGCCCTGGACAAGGTAGGTGCTCAGCAGTGGTTGGCAGAATGAATGAACATACCTGAGGGAGTGGCTTGGGCAAAGGCCTCCTTTGACTGATGCTTAGGGAACACGAAGGTGAATCTTTACCTGTAAGGCTGGAAAGTTAAACTGGAATTCCATCAGAAAGACCCCTACATGGCAGGCCAAGTAGGAAGGCGTTACTGTCTAGGATGGTTTGAGCTTTTAAAGATCAATGTAGCTGCTATGTAGAGGATGGATTGGAGTGGATGATGGGGTTCAGGGTAATCAGAAAGAGGCAGGTGAGCCTGGCAGGATGGGCAGTTAGGAAGCTGTAATCATGATCCAAGCAGAAGGTCAGTGTGGTTTGGACCAGACAACAGCCACGGGAATGGAGAGAGAGAGGAAGAGTTGGATGAGAGCTTTGAAGCTCCAACTACCCTGGTGGCAGCAATACTGGGTCACTAGCCAGCTATTCCAATTATTCACAGAAATCAATTCCATTCCACAGAGGCTCAGATAAAACTTGTGTTGCCAGCCGACAGTAATGGATGGGGAGCTTAGAGTAAGGAGATAAGAGGAGGCCCAGAGTGTGGGGTGATCAGGTGGGGCTTTTCTGGGTGGGGGAGGAGCAGTAAGAGGTTATCGAAACACCCCTTCAAATAGCAAAGGCTCAGAGCTGGTCCGCCCAGTTGTGATCTGTGACGGGACAAGTAGGCTCCTTTCCAGGCCTGGAGCTGTGAGACTCAGACCTAGGGGTCCTTTGGCATTATTCCAAGGGGAATAATGGGGAAGCTAGATCAGTCTTGCCGCCCTGAGACTTATATTGAGATCTAGTGCCTTCTTTCATGGGGTGGAGAGACAAGGGTAAGGCCATGGGGTAGACAGGATGCCCTCTGAGGCCCCTTTCAGCCTGGACTTTCTGGAATTCTGAGTCCATGAATCACCATAATGACATTTTGTCTGCAGGATCAGGAATAGAATGTTCCATTCTCCAGCATGGGACAGAGGGAGTAGGAGGCAGCCTTCATGGTCTCCTTTAAGCCAGGCCAGAAAGGCTGTGTCCCCATCAGCCTCAAATTCCTCCACATATTCTCCTACGGGATCCACAGAGCATCCTTCTTTCTGAGACCTAAGAGGGATATGAATGTGAGAGAGAAAGTTTACCCAGGGGAAGAGAAAGAAAGCAAAAGACACTGGGGCTTCCTAGAGCAGGGAGGGAGGAGAAGAGAGAGGCTGGGGTGCCCAGGTCAGCAGTCAGAAGGTGGACCAAAGACTGATGCTGATAATAAATAACTGATTCTTCCATAATGTTTGCCACCACGCCAGGCACTATCCTAGGTGCTTTATGTGAACTCATCACCACCCTCTCAACAACCCTCATTTGATAAAAGAGGAGACCAAGGCACCAAGTTGAAGTGAACTTCCCCAAAGCCACACAGCTAGAGGTGCAGCTGCACTTGGACCCGGGCAGTCTGACTTCATTTCATCCCAATACGGTGAAGATTATCTGTTTGCAAAGGGTGTGCTATGCATCAGACACTAATTTAGGCACTTTTATAAGAATAACATCACTTAGCACCTTGAAGGAATGATCAGCTCCCTTTTACTGATGAGAAGCTAAGGCTCACAAAACTGATTTGCCCATCTTCTGCCCATTTCAGAAAAGTAGCAGAACTAGGATGTGAACACTCATCTCAGATCCTTGGCCGCGCACCTCTGGGTCCTCCCTGCTGGGCAGGGGCTGTGCTGAATGGCTGTGCTCGGACAGCTCCAAATGGAGGCAGAGCCTGAGGGACAAGGCCCTCCTGCCTTCTTCAGACAGCTTTTCCTCACAGTGTGGGTGGAGGCAGCTGGAGGTTGGCCCTAGTGGCCCCATCTGCTAACACTCAGGGCTGGGAGAAGATAGTGCTTTTTATCTCTGCAGAGAGTTCAAGAGTTTATCCCCACCCGGGGCAGTGGGGAGCCGGGTGCCCATTCTTGGAGGGTGTCTCATGACAGGAGAGATGGAAGGCACTCTTCCTCTCCCCTCCAGCACTCACTCCTCTCCACACCCCAGCATCACCAGAGGCCTGCGGGAAATGTCTTGGACCAAGCCCTTGGACACGGGTGCTGGGTCCAGTGGAAAATATCCAGCTCAGAGTCCAGGGAGGGCTGGGTACCAAGCAGCCAGAGCAGCCTGTAAAAAGGTCACAGCTCTGGAGGTGGGCACCCTATGGGCGGTGGGGCGGGGGTTGCACTCCTAGCTCTGTCGCCTTCTGACCATGTAACCTGGGACACAGTACTTCACTGTCGAGCCTGTTTCCTCCTATCGAAAGCTGAATTCTCATTCCTACTTTGGAGAGTTGTTGTCAGGGTAAAAACAAGAAAGATCAAACATTCAGTACCTGCCTCACAGTCTGACTTCTAGATGGAGCTCTGAAAAGACCCCTTTCCTGTATGCAGCACATGAATTTGACTTCATTCAATAAAACAAACTCCACTCCAGTCTCCCATAGATAGAGTGAGCGAGCTCACCCTCCTCCTCAAGCTACCTTCCTTTCCCCAGGTCCTCCACATTTTTCCCATGCCCTACAGAGGGCAGAGCACACCCCTCTGCCATTCAGGACCCCCCCAGGAGTATCTGGCCACCTGTCTCTAGCCCCCAAATGACTCATTCTCCTTGAACAAAGCAGGCCCTATCTTTGTCCCCCAGTGCATCCTTCAAGGCCCAGATCATCCGCTGCCTCCTCTCTGAAGCCGCCCCCAGATCCCTGAGGGAGAATGAATCACTTGCTCCACTGGGCTCCGACAGCTCTGAGCTCATTCTGCTTTGTGGGATGGGTATGGATTTGTGTATCTGCCTCTCCAGCAGACTGGGATTCCCATGGTCTTCTAAAATGCCTGGCACAAAATTTGTAAATGTTATTTAATTAATTAATTAACCATATAGAATATCCTAGAATTAGAGCATCTCAGAGCTAGAAGATCTTAACAATCATCTGGTTCAAATGCCTTACTCAGTAATTGAAGGGGCCTGGAGCTGGAAAGTGGGGGAGGGTTGACATGAGGATAGAGAAGGATGGCTCCGAGGTTGTACAGTGAGATAGCAGCTGAGGATACACTAGAATGCTGTCCTTCACAGCAGAATAAAATCAAGGGTTGTTATTTTTGCTTTACAGTTAGATGGACCAAGACCCATCATGGCTCTCCATTGCTCTCTGAATAAAGTTCACATTTGTTATCCTGACTTCCTAAGTTGCTTTGTGGTGTGATCCCAGCCAACCTGCCCGCCCTCATCTAGTGGACACCCTCACCAGGAGGGGACCCTTATCCTCCTCCAACTTGGGTTACACTGCACTCCTCCAGTATCTGGAATGGGCCCTACCCTTTTGCCTCCAGGCCTTCCTTGCTGTGCTCTGTGTCTGGGACCCCACCCCTTCGCCTAGGACACTTGCTGTTCCTTTGTCTGGCCAAGTCAGATAATCCTTCAGGTGTAAGTTTAGATGTCACATCGTCTGAAAAGGCTCCCTTGTGGCGCCTTGTGCCATAGGCCCATGTGATCCCATCTATCAACTCAGGCTAGAGTTGTCTCTGTTTCCAGTCAGCCTGAGAGTTCACTAAGTCAGAAATTGAGTATCTTGTATCCCCCGTACTCAGCGCAAGACCCAAAATGAATGAATGTGGATGAAAGAAGTATAAGGACCAGAACTCCACACCACAGACAAGGTTACTAGTGATCCCAAATTAACTCCAAGCCCTGTGCAAGGGGTAAGCCACTGACCTGAGAGGAGATCGAAGGAAGGTTTGTGTCAGGGCAACCGGGGGTGGAGTGGAGGAAATTCTAGCAGGAGGGAGAGGGAAACGATGCCCAGTTCATTTACCGGAGCCTCCCTTCTATTCTGAGGTCCAGTGACCACTCTTGTTTCTGGAAAGCCTTTGAATTACCGGGAAGCATTTGGGAGAAAGAAACCCCTTGGGAAAAAATTCCGTCAGCACTTCAGCCCAAGTACACCTTCACCATCCTGCCGGCATTCCCACCCTCTGGCCAGCCCTGGGAAGCTGCTCTAAAGCTGGCCTTGAAAAATAGTCTGAAGTTGGCGAGAGGAAGAAGTGGGGAGGCCATCCAAGGTGACTGCATACACAAAGCCTTGGAGGGAATGTGGCTTGTTCAGGGAACAAGGAAGAGTTTGGGGACAGGAAGAGATGAGCCCAAAGGTGAGCCAGAGCTTGATGGTAAAAGAGTTGGAATGGCATGCTAAAATACCCAGACTTTCCACAAGTTCACACATTCATTGCACTCCTGCCCTGTGCCAGACTCAGTCCCTACCCCAGAGAGCTTATGGTCTAGTTAGGAGAACAGAAACAAAGACAAACTCAAAATTCAGTGTAAGAATGGATGTATAATGGAGACACGGAGAGGCTTCTGCCCAGCCTGTCCCGGAAGGCGCTCTGGGGAAGTGATAGCTGCTAGAAATTAGGTGATGAATAGGATCTCTTTCCTTCTTTCTTTCTTCCTTCTATCCTATCTCTTCTTCCTTCTTTTCTGTTCTTTCCCTTTTCCTTTGTTTTCTTATTCTATCTTTCATTCAATTATTAAATAATTTATCACTACAGAACTACCATGTGTCAACCACTATCCTAGGCTGGGCTATATGATGTGAATGTAGTCAGTGGTGGCCCATGACTACTTGAAGATTGTGGTCTACTGGGGAGACAGACATAATATACACGACTACACCCTATATGCAAATACACACAAAAACCACAAACCTGCAAAGGTCTATCAGAGAGAGAGAGAGACATTTAGCACCATTAGAAAACAGACTTATGATCTGCCGAATGAGCAGGAGTTGCTTGGCAGCGGAATGTGGAGGATCACATTCAGCAAGAAGGACTAGTGCATACAAAGGCTCCGCAGTGGGAAGGAGCTTCACATGTTCAAGGAAACAAACAAATAAACAGAAGACCAGGGCAGGCCAGGCGCAGTGGCTCACGCTTGTAATCCCAGCATTTTGGGAGGCCGAGGTGGGAGGATAATTTGAGGTCAGGAGTTTGAGACCAGCCTGGCCAGCATGGTGAAACCCCATCTCTACTAAAAATACAAAAATTAGCCAGGCCTGGTAGTGGGTGCCTGTAATCCCAGCTACTTGGGAGGCTGAGGCAGAAGAATCCCTGGAACCCAGCAGGCGGAGGTTGCAGTGAGCTGAGATTGTGCCACCACACTCCAGCCTGGGCAACACAGCAAGACACCATCTCAAAAAAAAAAAAGAAAAGAAAAGAAAAGAAGGCCAGAGCAGCTGGCATGCAGGGAACACCAGGGAGAATAGCACAAGAGGATCCTGGAGAGGCAAGGTGCTGGTCAAGTTTTAATGAGAGAAGCAGAACTGCTAGGGGTGATCAGAATAATAAGGGCTTTATTCCAGGGATTTGACCTGATGCAGCTGTCGGGGGTGGTTTAACCATCTATCTGAGGCTGTTTTCTTGGGTCTGATGCTGGGGCCTGAAGTCACAAGGGCAGACAATTAGAGGAAAGAGGGATGTGAAGATGGAATCCTGAAGGTCTCACTAACTCCAAAGTCCCAACTTGGGCTGTAGGGGTGGCCTCCATGAGAAGAAGCTTTTCACCATGGAATTAAACACATCCTTAGGGCAGGAGGAGAAGAGCCAAAGGAAAACACCGCAGGAGGTGGAGGAACTGCAGGCCCAGCTGCTTTCCCATGCCAACAGGTGTGACTGCACCAATGATCGGGGCCCTGCACTGCCCTTCCAAGTGTCAAAGAATACTACTGCTATTCGTGTCCTTCCAAATGTCCCACAAAATCTCTTGTACCCCTTGTACACCTGACTCTATGCAGGGAAGGGAACTCTGGAAAACCTGGTTCCAACCTTGCTAACTTGACACACTACAAATCCACCACAGGGGACAGGGAGCAGACCCTACAGGGCCTTGTTAAGTTGGATTTTAAGAGCCCATGAACTCTGCATTGTAAGAGGAAGGCTCCATCCATATTCCAGTCCCATTCCAACAGCAGTGCTTTCCTCCCTGAGCCTGGGCTGCACAGAGATGCAGAAGATGCTTTCCCTACAAGCCCCCAACACAGAAGCCACACTGCTCTGTGCTGTTCCCTTCCTCTGTCTCCACAGGCCAAGAAGCTCAGCCCCACCTGGCAGGGCCCACTCCATGCAGGATGCTGAGAACCTGCTTCATTTTCTCCACAGACAAGAGGAGGGTCTGAGGCCAGCTCCCCTCACCCAAGGCCCCTTTCCCATCTGCTGGGGCCAGACAGAGCCCCAGCTGGGCCTAGAGCCAGAAAGATAAGAAGATTCAGTCACTCACTTTCAATTTCCCACAAACATGACACCCAATTCCTGTTGCAGAAAAAACAAATCACCTTCTACTCTTGAGATACCAGGAAATCACAGTGTCTTAGAGCTGTGACTGACCCTAAGTGAGCACCCATTCAGACCTGCCTAGCCCCTGCCGTGCAGGAGACTGTTGTGCAAACAGACAATGGCATAGGCACAGGTAGGACATGGTGAGGCACAGACAAAAGTAGGAATTTAGTCAGACCCATAGTGAGTGTCACTAAGAAAACTGGGGCCATAAACCCAGCTCTCCTGTTCCTTGGCTTCACATACTTTCCAACCCACAGTACCTGAGAATCCTCATCTGCACACCTGGGGCTCCTCTGCAACCTCACTCTGCTGGCACACCTTTTTTGACAGGGAACGCAGCACCTCCAGGCAATCTGGATAATTCTGTGTTAGAAAGGGCTTCTCTATCCTGAGTCTGAACCTGGTTCACTGTTCTCAGTGAACTCGTCTGGGAACTCAAAGATCCCGGAACCCTCTTGGGAAGATTAATGTGGAAGGGAAAAAAAATGGAGAATGTTGTATTCCTTGGAATTTTCTGAGACTGGGAAAAGCAGACCGGTAGTTCTCCCTGCAAGAAAAGCCACAGGTTGGAGTGAGAAAGCAGCTGGTAGATAACCACTGGGCAGTCTATAAAGTTGGCAAAACCTGTGATCCCTCCCCATGACACCCTCAAATATTCAGTCATGTGACAAAGCATGACAAAATCCCCAGTGCAATCAAATTTTTGTGGAAAAAGGAGAAAGACAAAACTTTATGCCTGAGTCTATGGTTTGACATGGCACAAACGGTGCTGCAGACCCCCAGGAGCAGGGACAGAGAAGCAAGACAAACACCTGCAGAGTAACCAAACAATCTGAGCTTCACACCAATGTTGACCTAAATCTCCCAGGGGCATAAAAGTCCCAAAGGGCATACAGATAACATACAAACATTGTGCCATTCGCTCGCCTTATTCCTTCATGTGTCAGATATTTATTGAATGCTGACTATGTGCATGAGGCACTGGGGGCACTACTATGAACAGACCAGACATGAGATCTTGGATGCCCTGTGTTTTTAGCTAATATCTCTTGAATAGGTGTCCCACATCTCCAGAGAGTTTGCAAGTTCCTTGAGGGCTCGAGTATATGTTTGCCTCCTCCTTTATCCCTAACACCCACCCCTTCTCCCCTCACCCCTACCACTGCTCCACAAGAAAGACACACCCTTCACACTGTCTCTAGGGATCTGTTCAGGAATTTACTGGGAGATACAATTTCAACATTTACTGACCAGCCGTTTAATCAGTTTTACATAACCACGGCTCAATTCTTATTACAACCTCTCCAGCTGAATCAGGCAGACCCACAAAGGGTCAACCCAAGGTCATCAAGTCTATCCCTCTGCTTCCAGACCAGGCTAAAACCTAGGCTAGATCAATATGAGGGTCTGGTACAGGGGCAAGAACAAAATTCTGGGAGTCAAGAGACCTGAGTTTGAGCTGGATTCTGGGTTGAGCCCACTGCATGGTTGGCAATAATGGTAATGTCCATTGGTAGCAATTTGGAAACGCTTTCTCTCATTTGATCCTCTCAACAACCTATGAGTTAGGCAAGGCAGTTTCTATTATCCCCATTTCACAGAGAAGGATACTGAGGCTTGGAGAAGTCTAATTGCTTGCCCAAGGTCACAGAGCTGGTGAGTGGAGATGCCAGGATTTGAGCAGGGTCTGTCTGGTCCTGGAGGTGCCTTCTCCTTCCCTACCACAGTGCCCCCGGGGCACAGACTCCAGATGCTGCTGTGCTGTGTTCGATGGACAGGAGCCCCAGAGCTGGGCTGATTCATGAACTGACAGTCTGAGTCTTCCTGCCTCCCCTGCCTGATGGATTTACTGGGTCTTCCACCCACCACATCACTGGCCAGTAAACAGGGAGAGGATAAGAAGGCAAGATGGAGGTCTGGGTTGTGCAGAAGACACAGAGCAGAGGCAGATGAGGAGGCCTCAGAGCATCCATCACCATCACAAGGGCCAATTCTCCCTGAGATCTCAGCTGCTGTCTGATCTGCCCCAGGAGCCAAGTTCCCATCCAAGAGCCTGTGCTGCCTGACAACCTGTCAGTCACTCCCCCAGGGGAGCTCCTTGCCAGGGTAGCTCCTTCCCAGGCTCCCTTGGCCTCAGGGCCTGCTGGGACCCAAGAAAATGGGCAACACGTACAGGGCTTTGACAAGAAAGAGAAGTAGCCACTCAGATGCTAACAACAGACAGACTCATGCTTTTTCAGCCTCCTGCTTTTTAAGCCGATTCTCTGAATACTTGGTCCCAATCCTAAATTCCTTAAGCTCCTTTGTTTACTGCTTTAGGAGATGCAACCTCTTCTTAGGCATTTCTCCTTCCCCTGGACTTCATCCTCACCTCCTGGGTTGGCCTACTTGGTTGGACATGCCTGGCCACTATGCATCCTGCCCTGAGTATCCTGTTGGCCTGGATGTGGGTGGGACCAGGAAGAAAGGAGGGAGGGAAGGACCCAGACCAACTAGGGTGCGGTCATGCTGCTAAGGTCAAATCCAGAGGGAAGGGTGACTGTTGGAATTACAGACTCTGCCCGTCGCCCTCTTGGGGAGCTGAAGTTGAGGGGAGTACTGCCCTGTTGTGTTTCTGTACTGGTTCCATTTCAACAAACAGGCATTGATGCCTGCTCTGTGCCAGACCCTATGCTGGACCCCTGGTCCAGACATGATTCCAGCTCCTGAAGGGCTTCTAGACTGGTAGGGACAAGAGCTCAGCAAACAAATAATGAGGACCCAGGTGATCATTGCTCTGAGAGGAACTGAGGACGCCCAGGGAAGAAGGACACCTAAGGAAGTGGCAAAGAGCCTTGAGGAAACAGTTGGGAACCTGGACTCAGAGCTAAATGAAGATTGCATCCTGCCATGGTTCACTCACTTCTCTAAGTCTCAGTGTTTTATCTGTAAATGAGAGTGATCATATTAAGTACCTCACAGCATTGCTCCAGGGACTGTGACATCCCTGTTCCTACCTACTGTGTGGATTGCCCTCATCTGTCTGTCTCTGTCATGAGTCTGTGGGCTGCTCCGAGGGCTGGGGCCCGTCTCATTCACCACGGCATCCACAGTGCCTGCTGCAATGCCACTCAGTGAATGTATACAGGAATAATCAACGATGATTCTGCAGAATGAAAAACAGGAGAAACAGACTAGAAAGAAAAGAAGAAACAAAAGGGAACTCATATTTTTGGCCTCCACTGTGTGTCACGTGTTAGGCTGGTTCCTTATGTGTATGATTAGGTTTAGCTCCCACCACAGACTGCTATGTATGGTATCCTCCCCACATTACAGATAAGGACATGGAAGCTCCATGACCTGCTGCTGGAAAGCAGCAGCCCTGTGGCTCCACGTCCACTCATGGATCCGCACAGCCTTTCCATCGTTCTGGGCTACTTCCAACTGTCCGAAGAAGATCTGGCCAGAGCCTCAGGTCCCAGAGGGCAGCCCCTCCCTACCCACTCCTCTCCCCATCCCCAGCTGTGCAAACATACTCCAGCTGGGCGGTTAAAGAAGTGCTGGGGAGGGTCTGGGGGTCTGACAGGTCCAGCGAGCCAGTCTTTTCTGAGAACCGCTCCCACCCCAAGGTGGCCTAGAATCCATCCTCGGCAGGCTCAGGAGGGGGACTGAGAGCCCGGCTGAGACCTCAGCCAGCAGTCGGACTCTAAAAATGAAAATGTGTCCCACCCCAAACCCACACCCAAATCCCAACCCCCAACCTCCATCCTCAACCCCCTACCCTCATTTCAAGTGCAGCAGGGTCCCTGCCTGGTTAGCGCTGCACTAAAAACCTTTCAGCAAGTCCTAGGCTTATGTGACATACACACCTCTCACTATGCCACCATGCTGCTGGGAGGGACAGAAGGCCTGGGAACCCCCACTGACTTTCTTCATCTGCTTGACTGCACCCTCCCTCTCTGTCCTCTCCCTGCCCCAGAGACCTACACACAGCACTAGCTTCATCTCCCGGTTTCCTCCCCGCAGGGCCCATCTAAAGCCAGAGCTTTTGCAGATATTGTGACCCTAAGGGTCCTGTCACCAGTTCTGCAGCAATCTCAGAAAGGAGTGGATGTTAGAGAAAAGATTTCCCTGCAAAGAGCACGTGCAGGACACCCATGGCCAAACACCCACAATCAGAACTTCCCAGCCTGGCTTTCCTCAGCTGAGTGATTTTTTTTTTTTTTTTTTTTTCCTGAAGGATCAGATAATCCACATCTAGGAGGAAATGGGGATGAAGACTGATTGGCTCACACTAACACAAACACAAGCTGCTATACACCCACCCAGCAATGTGAGACATATTCGCTTTTCATCCACACTTGGCTCTCAGACAAGCTGATACGGTCTTGCACATACCACCCAGAGAGCTGGGGATCCACCCTGTCCGAGGGCTGACACAAGCATAAAGGAAAGAAAAACTTTGTCAGGGGATGCCCGCCACCTGTCCCCAGAGGCTACCTGAAAACTTTCCATTTGGAGATCAGGCCCTGTGAGTCAGGGAAGCAGTGTCTGTGTGCAGGAGGGGACTTCCCAACTCAGGACAGTCCAACCCACCCTTCCTGTGGGTCAAGTGCAGGGAGGCAACCACACCCAAGTGGACCCTGGAATTCATCTAACACACATTTAATGCTCACCTATGATGTGCAAAACCCTTGGGATGAGGAATGGGGTGGCAGAGGAACCAAAGTTTAGAGTCAGAAAACCTTGGCCTTGTCACTTCATTACTCATGTCAAACTCATGTCAGACTGAAATTCAACAAACATTTCTTGCATACCAACTGTGTGTTGACCATGCACACATGAGCAATTTCATATAGTTCATTTCTCTATGTAATGGATGCAAAACCGGGACCCTGAGAACATATGTCATTTGTCCAAGGTTACTTCCATTTCCTTATATGTAAAACGGGTTCATAGCAGTACCTACCTCAGAGGATTGTTGTGAGGACACACGAGTTACTTCATGTAATGTTATTAAAACAGTGACTGACACAAAGTAAGTAGTCAATAAATGTTAACTAATATTTAATGGCCTTGTTATAAATTCTGTTCATAGGAACAGTAGAAACTAAATTGAAATAACTCAAATCTCATTTTTCCCCCTACAAGCTTTTTTTGCATTTTGTTGGCTTGCAAGTATTTCCAACAAATAGCTATTTGGTGTTAACTCTCTACTAGGAACATTGCAAAGTGTGAGCAGCTCTTGGTCTCATGTTCAAAACCCCCAGTGCACACACCCAAATTCCCCTCTTAACATCAGCGCCCTCCCCTCCCTTAAGCAAACACTCTCCTCTGTCATGATGAAGAGTAACTACTCCACCAAGCTCACCCCTGGTTCTTCTGCCTCCAGGTCTTTGTTCAGACTCAGAGCTTCCAAGCTCTGTTCCGTGGGCTCGGGAATTCCAGGAGTTGTACTCAGGAGTGCTTCTGCTGAGATAGATCTTAAGATCCCTGTGGTATAACAGAGCTTAGCAGGCTTCCAAGTCAGAGTTGTAGCACCAGATCTCAGTTCTGCCACTTTGGCCGTGGAACCGTGAACAAGTTATTTAATCTCCCTGAACCCAAGCATTCCTATATGAAAAGTGTGTGTAATAATTCTCATATGAAGTGCATTAAATGAAACAATGTACAGAGAGTACCCTTCCCTTTCAAGTTTTCAATTCACACTCAAACAAATTACATTACAAATATGGTTTTCTCTATTTTTAATTTTCTTCCATAAGCTTTTCATGAATTTTTATGCCTACTGTATCTTTTTTTTTAGTCTAATTTCATTTTAAGTTCCAGGATACATGTGCAGGACATGCAGGTTTGTTACATAGGTAAACGTGTTCCATGGTGGTTTGCTGCACCCATCAACCCATCACCTAGGTATTAAGCCCCGCATGCATTAGATATTTATCCTAATACTATATCTTATCCATACCAAAGCCCAATTTAAGAAAGCATAAATTTAACACCAACCAAGATATTTGGCCATTTTGAATTTCACCTCAAAGTGGTTCATGAAATGTCCAGAGCTTCTCAAATCCTAGGGGAGTGACCTCTGAACTCTCTTTGAGAATTTGGCTCAACCTTGTCCTCAGCCTGTAGCCACACCCCTTCCATCTTTCAAGGTCTGTCCGCATGTTGAATTACAACTGTGGTCTCACCCATCTGATTACCGTGAGCTCGTTGGGGACAGACGCTGGGTATGACTCTGCACAGAGTCTAAGGAAACTTTCAAGAAGTGCTTGAATGGACCGCCATTCATTCCAGTCATCCATTCAACCATCCATCTCCAATCATTGGCTCATCACAAGTGAATTAAGGTCTCTGTTCTCTTTAGGGAATTCCCCTCCAAAAGTGAGAAACTCTGCCTTATTCGTCCCCTTTCATTCTCCCTCTCCTGTAATCCTTCCAGCCAGTTCTGCTGCCCTCATTGATATTCTCTGCCTTTCCTATTTCCAGGCAGCCTCTTCCATTCCCATTCTGCAGGGCCTCACACATCCATGCAGGTAGAAGTTGGAACTGGCACCTCAGAAGGAACAATGTCCTGTGGTCCACAGCTGGAGACCTTTAAGGACATCTGGATGGACTGTGAGTTCCCTCCCTTAGCCTTTTAAGCCCCAGGGTGCCAAATCTGAGCCTAGGCAGATAAGAAAGCTGGATTTTCATGTGCACATTTGGTGTGTATGTGGAGAGGGGAGGGGAGGGGTGGGGCAGGATCTCACTTACCCCAGAAAGCCCTTCTTATCTACAAGTCCTTTGAAGTAGGGAGCTCTCAGAGACTGGCAGCCAGGGGGGAGCCTTTTTTCCACACCAAGTCCCTGCCATTCCTCAGCTGCAGAGGCCAGGCCCAGTAATTCCGGAATCTCAGAAGCTCACACATTATTCATTCACTCAGCAAGTGCTTACTGAACCTAGCAAGTGCTAGGCTCTGGAGATGAATCAGATCCACATGCTTATTTCCAACCACAAAAGCTCTCAAATTGCTCCCAGCCCAAGAAGGGATGCAGACATGGAAATATAGATAGTGCAGTGGAGTGTTTACAATCTTGGGTCCTGGTTTGGAATTTGACACCTGTATTTGATGCCTAAGAACTCTGTACAATGTTGGAAGAAGAGAAGAGGTCTCAAACTCCTGCTCATACACCTCTATTGATGGGGGAAACCACTAATACCCCATCTTCTCTGCTCCAGAGCAGTCTGTTACAATAGTAGACCCTCTGACTGGTAGCTGTGCTACCTTGTCCAGAGCTGAAACCTGCCCCCTGTGCTCCTCCCACTGGTCTTAACTCTGACCTCTGGGGCCACACAGACCCTCTCTGGCTGTATGTGTCCCAGAACAGCTCTGAAGAGAATTGGAAGCAATGTCAGATTCCGACAAAACTCAGTTCCTAAAGATTGTTTGGCTTTAAAAAGGCCACTCTAGAACCGGTAAGCAGGAATCACAAGACTGGTGGGGGCTGGAGACGAGGAGCTCAGTAACACATCAGGTGGAATATGATGTGGCTTGATCCAAGTAGGATCTGGGCTGGGGAAAGCCAGGGGGCTACTCATTGAGAAGTCTTGCTGTGGGGACTGAATGGGAGGCCATCTATTGGAGGCTGCATGGGAGGGCATGCTGGAGGCTGGAAACTCAATGGGGAGGCATGCTGGAGGCTGGAGGCTCAATAGAAGCTCATGCTAAACCTTGGAGACTCAATAAGAAGGCATGCTACTGGCTGGACACTCAATGGGAGGACATGGTAGAGGTTGGAGACTCAATGGGCGGGCATGCTGGGGGCTGGAGACTCAATGGGAGGATACGCTGGAGGTTGAAGATTCAGTGGGAGGACATGCTGGAGCCTGGAGACTCAATGGGAGGGTATGCTAGAGGTTGGAGACTCAGTGGGAGGACATACTGGAGGCTGGAGACTCAATGGGAGGACATGCTGGAGTCTGGAGACTCAATGGGAGGCCCTGCTGGAGGTTGGTTCTCAATGGGAGGGCATGCCAAAACTTGGTTCTCAATGGGAGGGCATGCTGGAGGCTGGAGACTCAATGGGAGGACATGCTGGAGGTTGGGAGAGAAGAGGCTGACTCAGAGAGCCAGTTTGAGGGAGCTCCCAGGCTAATGAGAGAGCCTTAATCCTTCTTTTAGCCAAGGAGAGGATGTAAGACAAATGAGAATGAGAAAATAGAAAACAAGAGTGGCTTTCCAATTCCCAGCCCTCTGTTCCTTCCCCCTTCTAGCCAGGTGTGCATCCTTCCCCCTGCTCTTTCCTCTGAAAGCATCTATTCTCGGACTACTAATGTTCTTGCCTAAGCAGCTGGAGGTCAAGCAGCTGGTTCCTCTCTGTCCCATCTCAGGCATTACCCTTGTTCATGACTATGCCTGGTTCAAAACCTGCACATGCAAAGGCTTAGTAAATGAGTATTGAATAAATATAAGCATGTAAAATTGTTCATTGCACTAGTTTATGCTGATTGTGGCTGGTGCAGAAGCTGCATGTCTAAAGAGTAGGAATCAGCGAACTTTAGGGTCAGGAGACCCAGATCTTAGCCTTGGCTCTGACATTAACTTAGTTTGCTCCAGAATGACCTTGAGCTGGTCTTTTTTCCTCCATGGGATTCAGTTTCTCCATCTAAAAGGACCACACAAGACAACTCTGAGGCCTACTAAGCCACAAATGCCATATGATGATCAAGGAGACCCCCTCCACATTTATTTGGCACATTATATGTCCATGTAGGGGACAACTGAAGAGACCATCTTCTAATTTCTCCCGTGGCACCTCCATCCCCCTACAAGACTAGTTCTGAGCCCTGGGAACCAAACAAGGAATGTGTTCAACTGTGAGCTTGGCCAAATTAAGCCAAAACCTCTGTCCCTGCAGAGGCAGTCTATTGAGGCTGAGAGGAGAAGCAAATTCCTATTTTTGAATAATTCACTTTGCAGTGGCTCTAAATTCCCCAGGATCAAGAAACCTCCAATGCCAGCTTTCCACTGCCCTTTTCTCTCAATTCTCCCCTGAGGCCACTTCAGTGGTAGGTCTTCTGGGGCACTCTGCTGGCCTTACTGTTTTCCAGAACTGATCTGTCATTATAGTCCCTGGCCCAGTCATGTCCATGGGGCCTGAGTTATGCAGCACAGAAGGTCCAGATCTTCTAGGCTGCAGGCCTGTGCATCAGAGGGCAGCTGGGAATGAACTAGATCAAGACTAGAGCTGACTGACGGAGGATGGTGGATCTAGTGTTACAAACTTTTGCGTTGTAGCATTTCAAATTGGAAGAGACTTTCAGGATGATTCTGTCACAGACCCCAGTTGTACAAATGGGTAAGGAAGTCACAGAGAGGGCATAGGACTTATCCAAAGCCACATCACATGTTCCTGGTAAGCTTAGGATGCAAATCCAGGTTTCATTTATTCACTTATCACACAATCGTTTTTCTACCACCTCACAAGTTCTAGGATAGAACTTGACTTACTTACATAAATTTGTATTCATTTAACCAACACTTATATAAAACTTATTATGTGTCAGACACTGTTCTAAGCACTTTATTAATATTATATCATTTAATACTTCTAAGAACTCTGAAGGTAGGTTCTACTATCTGCAATTTACAAAGAAGGCTGAAACTCCAAGAGGCCAAATAACTTTTCCAGGGTCACACAGCTAAGAAGTGGATCATTGAGGTCTGGATTCTGGTCTGTCCTCTACTCCTTCATAACTCTGGATTGTTCAGTTGGAGGCAAGAGAAGTTAAATCCAAGTAACATGCATTGCAAACAATGGGAGATCCAAGGCCACAGAAAAGAGAAATCCTGGGCAAGCAATAGAGCTCTGAGGACATCAGGCTCACATATAGTTGGGAGATGGCCCCAGTGATATGCCTGTCCCCAGCAGCCTTGCTTCTGCCCCAGTACAGCAGCAATACACAACTCTAGGGAACACTGTCCACTCTGTATTCCATGTGAATTGTGCCCCATGGGGTTGTGCATTGCAGCAGTAGCCAGCCTTCATGTGCACAAGCGACTGCCAGCCAGGTATGTGCCTCAGCCATTTAGTCAGGGCTGCTTTTCTCCAAGATGAGGACTCCTCAGCCCAGAACGGATGCCTTGCCAGCCCCAGATGTAATGTGCCCCCAGCCCCCACCAGCTCTGCACAAGATCATGCCAAGGGCAGCCTGGGGGTCATATGTCTAGACAGTCAGACTGAGAATGGGGCTCGGCATCTTGGGAGAAGTTTCCTGAATTCCTCCCACCTTTGGAAATGGAAACTGAGCTAACAGGGAATTTGTTCTAATTATAGGGAAATAAGGAGAATCGAACAAGAAGAGCTCCTCATGGCTGAACTCTTCTGTAGAGTTTCTCCAACCCCCGCTTTGTTCTTCTGTTCCATGAGAAATCACAGGGCACCGACTCTGTGCCAGCTCCTGGCTGGGCATTGGGCACAGAGAGGATTAGACAGGGGACCTACTGCCAGCAATGCCCATCTAGCTGGGCAGAGAACCGACATACTCAGCCCATGATGCTATAGGTTCCATCAGCAAGGAATCTTGGGAATGGAGGAGGCCACACGGACACAAGCTTCCGAAAGCCCAGCCTGGAGGTCAGCCCAGGTTTCCGGACAAAGTCCAGGTTGAGTTGCTCTTTCCTTTCTTCTCCCCAGTCCAAGGGACCCAGCAGAAAGTCCACCTCCTTCAGGAAATCTGACTTCAGGACACACCAATGGTCATTCAACAGCCACCATTCAACAAATACTCACTGAGGAAAGATCAGGGAATGAGAGAGGAGTCATCCACTCATGAAGTTACAGCCACTCCCTTCTATAAGAAACCTTTGTGCACGTTTCACCCATTGAACCATCTTTCACCCATTGAACCATCTCAGGGGCGTGTGTGTGTGTGTGTGTGTGTGTGTGTGTTTGCTCTTAAGCATTTCCCATGTTTGCTTCAAGAAATAGGCAAGTATAATGATTAAGAACCTAGCCTCTAGAATGAGATATTCACATTTAAATCCTGAGCTCATCTCTATGTAATCTTAAGCAAGCTACTTCGCCTCAGTTCTATTCATCAAATTGGTACGATGATACTTACTTGAGAAATCTGTGTGGATTACATAACGGAATCCTTGTTAATTGCTTAACCTAGTGCTTGGTTATTATTGTGAGTGTAAACAGGGGCAGTCCCTACTGCTATTCACATCAGCCCACAGTGTGTAAGACAGGCTCTGTGCTTAGTAGGCACCTTATGAATGCCTGGTGTTTGACTGATGTTTGGCAAGAAACAGAGGGTAGATATGTGTGGCCTTTTAAAAAAATTGTTTTATTAAGGTAAATATATCTTTAAAAATTTACCATATTTATAATCCTAGCACTTTGGGAGACTGAGGCAGGCTCACACCTGTAATCTCAACACTTTGGGAGGCTGAGGCAAGAGGATTGCTTGAGCCCAGGAGTTCCAAGGCTACCCTGTCAATGTAACAAGACTCCATCTCTACTAAAAAAAAAAAAAAAATTAGCCAGACAAGGCATGGCGGTGCATGCCTATAGTCCCAGCTACTCAGGAGGCTAAGGTGGGAGGATCATTTGATCCCAGGATTTTGAAGCTACAGTGAGCTATGATCCCACCACTCTACTCCAGCCTGGGTGACAGAGTGAGATCCTGTCTCTCAAAAAAAAAAAAAAAAAAAAAAAAAATACATTCACAGTTTCACAGTGTTGTGCAACCATCACCATCATCCACATCATCCATTTCCAGAACTTTCTCATCATTCAAAACAGAAACTCTGTATCCATTAAACAATAACTCCCTGTTCACTACCCCTCAACACACACATACTACCATTCTACTTTTTGTCTCCATGAATTTGCCTATTGTAGGTACCTCATAACAGTGAAGTCACATGATATTTGTCCTTTTGTGTCTAGCTAATTTAGCATAATGTTTTCAAGGTTCATCCATGTAGTAGCACATGATAGATTTTCTTCTTTTTTAAGGCTGAGTAATATTCCATTGTATGTATATACACATACTATTTACCCATTTACCCACCGATGAATATTTGGGTTATTTCAACTCTTTGACTATATTGAATAACACTGCAATCTCAAGTGTCTCAATCTCACTGCAAAAACAAGTGAATGAGTCCCTGCTTTTAATTCTTTGGAGTACATACCAAAAAGCTGAATTGCTGGGTCTATATTTAAGTTTTTGAGTGACTGCCATACTGTTTTCCACAACAGCTATACTATGGTATACTCCCACCAGCAATGATGTGTGTGGTCTCGAAGTAGGAGATGCCTCCAGGGGCACCTGGCACCCTGCTTTGAAGATGTTCCTCAAAGCAATAGAAGCAGAGTGATGATGAGGAGGGCAAGTCTGGAGGAGGTGCTCAGCATGAGGAGGGCCCAGAAGCCACACTGAAGAGGCAGTGGAAGGCCCAGAGTGTGGGTCTGGCCAGAAGGCTCTGGAGGACGTGACAGCTGCCATTATATATCCACCATGCTGCCTGGGGGCAGAGTGGGCAGCCCCAGAAACAGAGAGAAGTCTGGGGAGAAGGATTCTCGGGAAACTGGATCTATTTCAGTATGAAGAAAAGGAAGGCTTTCTGAGAGTCAGGGCCATCTGGTGACATGAGCAGGGAGCTTTCCATCACTGGAGGTGTGCCAGGAGCAACTGATGGCTTTTTGGACAAGAGGCCAAAGGGCATAGGAGGTTGGACCAGATGGCCTCTGTGAGTCTGCAGAGCACTGTTCTGAAAGCATGTGACTCAAGGATTCTGTAGCTGGATTCCATTTAAGCCGATTTGCAGGCAAAGATTCTATGACTTGCTATTCCTACCCATCCAGACAAATTCTGCCCTGGCTTCTCTATGTGAGCTGTATTGGCAAGGACCCTGTATTGGCAAGGACATTGCTCAGCCTCAGCAGAGGTGAGCTTCGTTTCCATTTGCTGATGCGGATATTATGTGACTCTATAAATTCCTGTGGCTCCCATCTACATTTTCAATTGGAAATAATACCATACGCCTGCAGAAAAGAAAGATGCAGGGAATGGATTTGGAAACCATGCAGGGGTGGGCAGGGGACAGAGGGAAAAGGTACAAGGAGCTTTCCTGTCTGGCCTTCAAGGGCATCCAGAACCTGCCCCTTCCCTGCCACCTGTGTCCCCCACCCCTGCCTCTGGCCCAGGTGCAGAACTAACCTTATCTCCGTCTCTGCTGCACACTCAGCCTCTCTGCTGCTGCGGTACTCTCTTTTGTACTCTTCTCTCCTTCCAACCCTTCAACTCATGCTCCCTGCCAAGTCTGCTTCCTGGAATACCTTCTCTGATTCTCTCCACCTATGCACATCCTACCCATCATTTGTGGCTCACCCAGAAAGCCCACAAAGGCCTTCTCCCATAAGGTTTTGTATGCTGAGATGCCACTCCATGCAATCATTCACAGATATTTATTTATCAAGTGTTCAGCACCAGGAGTGCTAGAGGCACTGGGGATATGTCAGTAAAGACAGCCAGCATCATCTCTGCCATCACTGAGCTTAGACTGTAGCTGGAGACACCAGAAAAGAAATACAGAGGCAGATACACAAAATTTCTTGGTATAGGAATGATGAGTGCAAAAACAATAGAACAGCAGGTATAACAGAGGCTACTCTGTAGAATGGTCAGTGAAGACCTCTCCAGTAAGTGATATTTGAGCCCGAATTATGAAAGCAGCCAGCCCTGAGAGGATCTGGAAGAAGCTTTCAAGATGAGTACAAAGGCAAAAGTGACTGACTAAGGTTAATTTGTTCAAGGAACAAGAAAGTGGCTTCTGCGGCTGGATCACGGAGAACAAGGCAGAGTGGAAGATGTGACAATAGGAAGACAGGCAAGAGAGGTGATTTAAGGCATGGTAAAGATTGCAATTGGAAGTTATTTGAGAGTTTTTGTTTTGTTTTGTTTTTTCAGAGACAAAATTTTGCTCTGTCACCCAGGCTAAAGTGCAGTACCACCATAATAGCTCGCTGCAGCCTTGAACTCCTGGGCTTGAGTGATCTATTTGAGGCTTTTAAGCATAGGAGGGACATGATCTGATTTATAATGGCAAGAAGACATTATGGCTGCTGCATAGAGAATGGTTTGTCGTAGGAAAGGCTGGAAGCAGGGAGGCCAGTTAGGAGCTTACTGCAGCAGACCAGGCAAGAGACAATAGTGGCTTGGATCTAGGAGGTAGTGATGTGAATGGTGAAAAGAGTCAGATTGGCCAGGCACGGTGGCTCACACCTCTAATCCCAGCACTTTGGGAGGCCAAGGTGGAGGGATCATGAGGTCAGGAATTCGAGACCAGCCTGGCCAACATGGTGAAACCCTGTCTATACTGCAAATACAAAAATTAACAGGGCGTGGTGGTGAGTGCCTGTAAATCCAGCTGCTCGGGAGGCTGAGGCAGGAGAATCACTTGAAACCGGAAGGTGGAGGTTGCAGTGAACCGAGATCATACTGCACTCCAGGCTGGGAGACAAGAGTGAAATTCCATCTCAAAACAAACAAACAAACAAAAAATACCCAAAAGAGTCAGATTTGAGATATATTTTAAAGTCACAATAGCCTGGGGTTTGAGAGAAGAAGCTCTTTCTATTCAGAACTCACTTGCATGTCTCATCTTCACACAGGGGAACAAAGCCATCATGTTTGGATGAAGCCCATTCTATGAACAGGCTCAGTCCTGCAGGCAGAGAGGCCCAGCTGGACTCCACTAAAGGGAAACGCAGAATCCTGCTAGGTCTGCTCTTCCCTGTGTGTTCTGGAAAGCACTTGCAAAGCCTGAATTCCCAGCCCGCATGCTGGAGCAGAGCATTCTGTTCTCCCTTTGAAACTTAAGAAAGTTGTAGAAACAACCATTTACCTGTCACATGGTTTTCATAATTTCCCTGCCACCTCCGCTAATCACTGAAGGGAGTTTTGGCGGGTGGTGGGTCTAAGGCAGGCATGCCGAACTGCAGCTAGTTCATGGCGAGATCTCACAGGGTCCCTCCTGAGTGGATCCAGCCACAGGGGTCTGCTCATGAATTTTTGGAGGCCTTGACGAAACCTGAGAAGCAAACCGACGTGCAGAAGGGTAAACCAGGTGATGTGCTGGAAAGTCGAGTCAGTGAGTACCTGTGAGCCCAGCCCAGAAACACCCATGTATGGTTTAAGAGGAGGGTGAAGAATTGTGGACTGAGTGACTCAGGACTGACAGGGATGCAAAGTACATGATACGTCCATGTAGTCTCAAAAATCATACTTCTTTGTTCCTTCTCTTGATGAAGATTAATATGTGTGCTATTCCAAGAACTAGGATACAGTGGCAGAACATTAACTCAGTCTTTTTCTGCCCAGAAATATGGATTAAAGGAAGGTGTGCAATGTGGTTCCAACCGCAGATGCTCAGGAGACGGGGGTATGAGCGTGGCCTTGAGTGATGACTAGGAAGGCTTTCTGGAGGTGGTGACAGGCCAGATTAACTATAAAAGGCACTAAGGGAAATCCAGGGCTTCATAGCATCAGCAGAGAAAGCTTGGACTTTGGACCAAACAGGCTTGTTTTCAAGCTAACTGAGCCTTTGTTTTCTCATCCATAAAATGGGAATTATAATGCTTGTTTTAGGTATATTACAGAGATTAAAGGACCTAGGAGCAAAGTGAGGTTCAAAGTGAGGTTTCGTGAAATGGTTGGTTGCTGGGGGCCAGGAAACAGGAGGTGATAAAGAGTCTCAGAGAGAAAATCTACAAATCTGTCTCTTCCCCCTCAACCTGTGGACAAGGTTAGGGTATGTAAGCCCCAAGGCAGCAGCCCAGATTGTTTGAGTCTGGTGACCTGTTTGTCCAGAGCTTCCAGAGGGCACTAGCGCAGAACGCTTCTACAGGCAGCCAGAGAGGCTTTGCTGAGCGAATTTCCACAAGCCAGGAGGGCCCAACTCTGAGGTTCACACCTTGTGAACTTGAGATGTTGGCTAAGTTCAGGCTGTGGGAGGGAAAGGCAAGTGCTGCGTCAGCTGGATTTGGTGGGGAAGTAGGCCTCCAGGGTGGAAAAAGAAAATAAAGAGAAGGATTCTTGCCATAGCTTGCTCACAGAGAGATGCAGTTCTCAAAGCTCCCCACCTCCCCCACCCTAGGATTTTGCTGGAGAACTTATCTTTGGAATCTGACCCAGCAAAGACCCGCCTCCTCCAGGAAGCCTGCTTGGACTGCACTGGTCACTTACAAGCTTTTATTCCTCCAATCCTGTGCACCTGACTGGTTTCACTCTCATATGCCAAGTACGTGCAACACGTCCTGTTTTGTACAGGTCATTCTTCATTCAGATTGTAAAAGTCCACTAGGAAAGGCAAAAGGAGGAGAAAGCACATGCTTATTGAGCCCCTACTGTATACTTCACTCCAGGCTAGGCACTTCTCACTTCATCTCACATAAATCTTGCAACAGCTCTCCAATGTAAGGACCACTATCTCCATTTTACAGATGAAAGGACAGCCTCAAAGAGATGTAAGTTCTGGAATTGGAACTCAAGTTGGCTGGACTCTGAAGCTTTTCTAAAGTCATCTGTCCTTCAGGGCCTACTTCCTCCACATCAAGGCAAGATCCTCTGTGGGAAAAAGAGTACATTAGGCACACTGTGGTGACATGTTTAGAAAATGCTGCTTGTTAAGCATCTCTCTTAAGTTTCCCGAACCACAGTAGCATATTCAAGGCTCTGAGAAGTCCTGCAGAGAAGACACCAGACTTACTTTACCTAGCCTAACATTCCCGAGGGACACCTCAGTTGCATTAGAGCTTCTATAATAACATCCCCCAGAGCCCCTGGGCACACACTTTGAGATATGCTATCTATAAAGCGAAGATCATCAAAATGGCAGTATTCAGGAACAAGCTCTCTGAGAAATCTGAGGTGGGTGGTGAAAGCTGAATGAGACGTGAATAAGAGGGAGTAGGAAGAAGGGTATGTGAGGTGGTGGAACAGAGAAAAGGCACAGAGGTGAGAGTGAGCAGCATGAGGGGTCAGGACCCGGAGAAGATAGCCCTAGCTGAAACTCAACATCTTAAGTCCATGAACTGTTATATTCTTTGACCACAAAAGCCTGTCTCTAAAGCCAGAAGCTCAGTGTGACTCTGAGTCATGCTGTCAGGTGTTGTAAGCAGGAGGCAGTAGTTGAAATAAGTATGAGTATGTGTCCCTGTTGCCTAAGGAAAAGCAGAATGTGGCAGGAAGGACTTTAGTTAGACATTAGTTAGGCCATCAGTAGACATTTCTAATCAATCTCCCCTAAACACATGCATTGTCCTGCCAGCATCCCATTGTTTACGTTCCCCACACTGTAATGCTCAGGTGAAAGAAGCATGGCCTCCAGTGATGAATACCTTCCTTTCTGCACATTTCCATCTTCCCAGCCTCCACCATGCAGTTCATTTCCCAAAAGACTTCTAAAGGCTCCATGCTCTTTGCTTTCTCTGGAATCAGAGGTCCCAATGCATTTGTCCTTCCAGAAAAGATGCTGGAGACTTAAGATGTCAATGTCAGGATTTGGAATCTTGGTACCAAGATTGGGCAAAAAAGTGGTCCTGCCCATTTCTGCCTAAGACTGAGCATACCTGGAGTATTTTACACTATCAGGGCACCACACAGTGACAAATGCTGGTGTGTCCAAGTATTAATAGCCCAGAAGGGAAGCTCCTAGAAACTGTCATAGCAGACATAGGTTAAGGAAAGGGGTGAGGAGACATTTATTCAGGGAAACACAATCAAAATGTTTAAGTAATAGCTCACATTTGTACAACCCCTCATGTAGTCTGGAGTAGGGCTTCTCAAATGTGGTCCCCGAATCAGCATCATCACCATCATCTAGGAACAAGTTAAAAATTTAAAAATGCAGATTCTTGCGCACCACTCCTCCCAGAACACCTGAGTCAGAAAGTCAGGGTAGAGCCCAGTGAAGAGATTTAATGAAGCCTCAGGGTGGTTCTGAAGCATGCTCAAGTTTGAGAACCTCTGACCTATATTCCCGTTATAATAATAGCTCCTCATGAAAATAGCATTATTATTTTTTGTTGTAGAAAGCATCTCAGAAAGGACATTTGTCCAGTCCTAGGACTCACAGCAGATAAGCTGCAGAGCTGGGATCCCAACCCAGATGGGACATCAAATCCCAGTCATTCTGCTCCCAAGGACACCAGACTCCAGTTCTGTAGGGGGAGGAGCTTCCCGGCAGCAGGACAGAGCTGTCTGCCTAAGGTACTAAGAGAGCTGCCTGCCTTGGCCCTAGTCTGCCTTGATTGGCTCATTAATAGCTGTGATTAGTGAGAATGGAGAAGCCTTTATCTTTGAAGTCCCTGGGCTGTGCTAGAAGCTCATGCAGGGAGCTTGCTGTGGCTAATTAAAGCTGAGCTGTGTTTCCTGTCAAGGGCCCAGAGTGTTAATGGCTTCAAGCATGAAAAATTTTGCTTCAATTTCCATTCAGGGGTAATGGATAGAACCAGCAGAATGAAGATGAGAAGACAGGGTCTTTTAAAGGGGCAGGGACCCTGGGCAGGAAGCAGAGCTCTAGGTCTCTTCCGAAGTACAAAACCAAATAGGTGCTGCTGGCTTTAGCGGGGATGGGGTGGGGGCAGGCTCAGATCCTCACACGGCAGCCCCAGGGCTGACATTGTCCTCATTCAGAGTGTTATTAGGATTTTTGAGCATTTCAGCTTCTGGCCCCTGATCACACCTGCTCAGGTGGGTATGATTTGTAAGTGGGGAGGAAGAGCTGGATGACAGTCCTGGTGGTAACAGGATCTCAAGGGCTGTGAAGGTTCTTGTTGCAAAAGTCATATCCATTGCAGACTTGAGGTCCTCCAACTACTACTATTAATTTATCAGTCACCTTTCTTGAGGTCTGGGTCATTTCAAGCTGCAAATGCTAACTCCACCCAGTCATCTACCTGGTGAGGGCTCTTTTCTTATTCAGCCCTACCCTACCTCTACCTTGCTTCTGGGGAGATGACTGAGGACAGAATCTTTCCTGAGACACATTGTGATTGGGCGGAGGGGTCAAACTAGACCCTGGTTGTGTGGATATAAGTATAGAAATGATGCTTCTGAATCAGAAATCAGAACATGTGGTCTAAAAAATGGTCTATTCTTATTTAATTTCTTCTTCCAAAAAGTTTGATCAAAGTAATCAAATGTTAGAAAGTTTGAACATATATTACCTTTAGTGAAAAGAGTATTACATAATAAACACAAAAGTCAGCCAATAATTGATATATCCATTCAACTAAAACCCTGATTGTTTAAATAAGAATTATCCAGGACACCCGGCAAGTGGTAAATGTGGTTCCCCTGGAGCCCACTGCCATAGGTCCAAGTTGTCAAAGCCTTTCCCTTCTTCAAGGCCTAAGTCCTAGGAACTGTCCCACTGCCCCTACTCTAACTCTCCTCCCCAGTAAAGTGGTTGCACCATCCCACCCCCCAATTTCCTACCACTCTCTTTTCAATGACCTACTTCAAAGTTCAATGTGTCTGCCCATCCTCCACCTCCTCAAGGTCTGAGATTTTTTTTAAATTTAAAAATGGTCTGAGTCATCTCTGCCTCCCCAGGGCCCAGGCCCATGGAGCCCAGCAGGTGTCAGTGAGTGTTGGCTGAAGGAACAAATGAATGACCGTGCTGACTGAGAGGAACGTTTCTTGGCCTAGAATTCAGCTCTGCATACCCTGGGCTTTGTTTTTTCTCACAGTCCTCCAGCACAGCTGGTGATGATGGGTCTCCACTTCTGCCTCCTTAGAGGTAGTGGTCCAGGTCAAGGGCTAGGTCTAACTTGCCTCTTTATCCCCAGTGTCAACCCAGGCAACAGTGCCAAAGAGACCTACGGAAGAGCTTACTGAAAGAACGAATGATCAAAAGAACAAAGAACTTGCCTCAGAAATGTTCCATCCTTGGCAGCGAAAGCATTAACCTGTTTGTGTGAGCCTACACCCCTCCCCAGCAACCGAAATCAGATTAGAAGGAGGTCCCTGCTGATTGGTTATTCTAGGCCAGGCAGAGCACACCAGGCTGAGCCCAGAGGGTAGGGCTGGGACATGTCCAAACTGAGAGCCCAGGCGGGGTAGAAGGGGCAGGGCCAAATGACCACTGTCACCAAGGACGCCTCCACATGGATGGGGTTAGGACAGCTTCCCCAGCTCCAGGGTCTACTCAGCAGCTCCCTTTAGCTCCTAAGGCACCTCAGTGGTCTGTGTCCTTGGCCCAGCCATGAAGGTCAACATAGTAAAGAAGAAAAAAACACAAAGAAGTCCTGGCTCCTTCAAGGATGATGCTACCCTCCTCCCACCTCCCCTAACCCATGAAATGGGCAATAATAATAACGCCACTTTCAGGGTGTAGTTGAAATATGGAGCTCAATTGGCCAATGGGATTGGGCTTTGTGAATTGTTATGCGGGACCTTCGGGGGGCAGCTTGCCCATAGTAGCTTCCATGAAGACAGAAAGTTGTGGTATATGTGGGAGAAAAACAGATCAAATTATGCTGGGGGTGATGCAAAATTGCCTTCCTAAGCATTTACTGCATGCCAACCCCTGGACTGGTAGACACATAATCATGCATTATTTCATTAATTTTCATAGCCAATATTCAGACTAGGGACTAATCCCATGGACAAGATGGGGAAATTGAGGCCAGAGAGACTCCAAGAGTTAAAGTCATGTGGCCCACGTTGGTCTCAAATGTCAAGGCTGAGCCAGGCTCAGAACCCAGGACTTTCTGACCCCATACTCTCATGTTGCCTCCCCCAAACCACAAACAGACATCCATTCTGGCTCAGTCTTAGCCATACACTTGTTCTGTTTCCTTGGGCAAGTCGTTCCTGCTGTGTCTGTTGAAGTCTGACCCACTCCCCACCCCAACTTCAAGGAGCTACTCTTGTCCCAGTCTGCTCATTCACATGCCCATGTCTCTCCACGACCACCTCAAACTGCAGCTGCCATTTCTGTTAGAGCTAGAATCAGCATAGCACCATGTATTTCTACTGGAAAGGATTGCGTGAGCCTGTGCCCACCCCAGATTGGGATCCCTGGGAAGACAGAGTCTATATTCTATTCATCTCTATGCTCCTCGGCACCACCAAGTCACACGGCCCAGTACACAACCTTGAGCAAAAGAAGGACACAGAGAAGATGCATCTATTAAAATGTCCCTTTTCCAGGCCTGTTTTTTCTCTAAATGGTGGATGAGTTTTATTAAATCAATGGTTTCAGAAAGGCCAGGAGTAAGCCCTATCCAAACAGTCTGCTCCCATTACCCCTCTGACCTCGTCTCCTGTGTTCCAGCAACACTGGCCTCCAGGACATCACTCAGCCTTGCCTCAGTACCTTTATATCTGCCATTGTCTCCAACTGGAGTGATCTTTTCTCAGATATACCCATGGCTACCTCCTTCACTCCTTCAGGTCTTCCTTTCCTGACCACACTATTTAAAGTTGTGTCACCCCTACCCCGCAAGAATTCTCTGTCTCCTCCTCTTATTTCTCTCCATTACATTTATCAGCATCTTACATTTTTTTAAAAGTTCAAAGGTGTTGGCTAGCTGCTTCAGAATTACCTGGGAGAGCTTGTTTAAAAATACAGATTCCTGACCCCCACCAGACCAGCTAAATCAGGATCTCAGGAATGAAGACTATTTGCATTTTATAAACGTTTTCTAGGTAATTCTGATGCACAGACAGGGTTGGGAACTGTAAAAAATCACTGGAACAAACTTAATTCCCTCCCAGGTGGGACATCTTTGGATCAGCCAAGCCCCAGCCTCAGCTCTGGCCTTTGTTCCATTACCTGCACCCCTCACCCCCCGATGCTGTTCACACAGCCTCCCTCACGCTACATGAAACTACTTGCTGTTCTCTGATCATAGCATCCTTTTAGACTTGTTCAGCTTTTCCTCACGTCCTATCCTCTGCTCTAACTGTCCTCTCCAGCATTCTCAACTTATTCTCCAAAGCACTGCTAAGATGCCACCTTCTCTGGGAAGCCTGCCTGTCCCCTTCACCCCACCTAAGTCAGAGTCCCTAATTTCTTCCTCCACTCAGAGAATCTGCACATTTCGTTGGTACAGGATTTACTACACATTTTAGAATCAATTTTTCAAAGGCTTGTTCTTCTCAGTAGACCATGGCTCTGAATAAAACAATGATTGAGTCGGATTCATTGATATTCTCAGTGCCCAGAGTAGTACTTGGAACGTAGCTAGTGCTTCCTATGGCGAGTGCATGAGTGAATGTGTTAGTAAATGCACGGGTGCTTAAGTTGACGCATTCTTAGGAAAGCCAGAGTTGTAAGGTTGATATCATTTGTCTTCACACTGATCCAGTATTTTCCAGTTTCGTCTGAGCACAGCTGACCATCACTGACAGCTCAAATTTGCCCTTAGGACAAAACACACCCTGCCAAATTTCCCCCTACCCATCTGTCAATAAGTGACCCAGCTTAGTTGAGAAGCACTCCCCTCCTGGAGCTCTTTACTCTGTTTCAAGGTGAATCCAAGCCTTCTGCTACAAAAGTTCTAGATATCAAAGCAGCCCTTGGGTAGTTCTTTTGTTCACGGAAAGGACTTTCTCTTACCTCACCCAAGTCAGGTGGTTCTTAGCCCACTGCATCACAGAATATGAGAGATGCCCCTGATGATGCTCCAAGCAGAAAGGAAAGACAACATCACACACACACAAAAGTAACAGGACAGCCCTCTAGTTTGGCATGAACCACCAGAGATCACTGGGTGTAGCCTCCTCACTCTTCAGATGGACAGAGAGGGCCAGAGTGATTTGAACAATTACATAAGGTCACTGGGCCCTGGCAGAACTCAATCCTTCAGTGGGAGGCTCTTCCCCTTCCCCACCTCTTGCCCCTTCCAGAGAATGGCTGGACTTCCTCTTAACGAGAGACATGATTTATGTCGGCTGGGCCCAATTAGCGTCAAGCTCTCTTGGGCCGCCAAATGCCCCGCTGGCCAGCAGCTGAGGCCTGTCTGGCAGGACATATTTGGATGATGAAGCCATGCTACATGCTAAACTCAGCCCAGGAAACAGCAACTTGACTTGGATGCCCACCAAAGACTGCCAGGCTTGGCTCCTGCCCACAAGTTGGGCAACAAGACTGTTTGGCAGGGGATGGGGCCGTGTTTCTCTGTCAAGAGGGGTGAGGCTGGTCTAGGAGAGCACCACCCCAGGGCAGGATGCCCTCCTTGGGCTTGTCTGGGCCCAGCAAGTATAGGCAGTGACAGAACCCTGAGCTGTGAGCCAGGAGATCTGGACTCAGAGCCAGCTCCAGCACTGACTCCTTATTGGGTGACCCTGAGCCCACTGTTTATCTTCCTCTCTCTGTCTCAGCTTCTCATCTGCAAAGTGGGAAGGATTTCTTTGCCTGCCTCAGGAAACACTTAAGGGACATACATGGTACCAAAAAAGGGCTTACTCTTTTTAGACCTTGGTTTCTTTATCTATAAAATGGGACAAGCATGGCATTTCCCTCACAGGTATAAGTTTGGGTGTAGATTAATACATGATGCCTGGGATGGAGTGAGAGCTAAATCAACTGTTACCTATTCCATTCATATTATTAGTATTACATTGCCTTAGCCATACTCTCTCTAACTCTTAGTTTTCTTCCTTTCCTGACCACACTATTTAAAGTTGTGTCACCTCCCACTCCCCAAGAATTCTCTGTCTCCTCCTCTTCTTTATTTCTCTCCATTGCATTTATCACATCTTACATTTTTAAAAAAGTTCTAAGGTGTTGGCTAGCTGCCTCAGAACTACCTGGGAGAGCTTGTTTAAAAATGCAGATTCCTGACCCCCACCAGACCAATGAAATCAGGATCAAATTTGGAAACTGTGTCTGAGAAAGGAGCATATGTAAGTTGGTACAACTAAGAATTGGTAGATTGGGGTTCTAAATTTAGATCTGTCTGACCCTCAAGCCTCAGTTTCATCTACAATAGCAATGTCCACTTACCATCCACTGGTTTTCAGATCCTGCTTTCAGTGCTGGGCATGCAGCGTGGAGCTGGCCTAGACATACCAAAACAGACCCAGCCCCCCATTGCCACCCCAAATCTGCCCTGTTACCTTCATGGTAACATTTCTGAAAAGCCCAACTTCCAGTAGAACAGACTAAAACAGAAAGCAAGGAGGGACTGTCCGGAGTCCCCAGTGAGTCAACTGCAGGCCCTGAAGAGAATAACCACAAGCTCCAGGCTCTGTCCAGACCTGCTCCGGGTGCGTGCCCAGCCCTACGGAGCCACACAGCCTCCATCTTCCTCTGCCCTAAGTCTTTCCTGCCTTACAGGGTGGAGACTTGAGTTGAGAGAAAGAGCATATCGCTTTTAATCCCAATTCTAGTACTGACTTTCCTCAAGACTTTGGAGAAGCGCTTTAAACTTTCTGGGCCTGAGAGGTTTGTGTGTTAAGTGGAAGTGCCATGCAAACTCATTAATGTGGGTGTGCTTCTCACACATTCCCCACAATAGGATTTTTTGCCCCTATAAACTTTAAGGCAGGGGGATGACTGACTCCTCTTGGCTTTGTGCTTCATTCTGTTTCTTCAATATGTTTTTCTTTTTTTTAAAGAAAAAAAAAGAAAAAGAAAAGAAAGAAAAAGCAAACAATTCCCCCTTATTAATGTCTCTGGGACACCCAGCTGGGGAATAAGGAATGCAAGGAAGATGGCCATGGAGCCCAGATAAATCTGCAGCTCTTCATTTCCACTTGGAGAATAGACCCAGGCCCTTGCCAAGCCCTGAGAACACAAAAGCCTGCAACTCCCAGAGAAATAAACATGCTTCAGAGTGAGAGGGGAGCCAATGGAAGTCAATCAGTTCAGAGAGACTTGAGAGATTTTTGGATCTTTAAGGCAGAGTATAATTCATTTTGGGGAGTTGTGGGCTGCTAGACCGCAAATCTGGACCCCAAATCTAATCTAGATAGATAAATTAAAATCTGCCCATACATGCCTTAAGTTTTCACCCCAAACCTGCCACCATCCTCAGCCATCTTCTTTCCTCCTGAGGAGCTAGGACCCAGTCTCTTGATTGTTTTTATTCCACCATCAACACCCTCCACCCTAGGACTGAACCCGTAGGGTGCTCAGTAGACCTTCCATCTGCAATCCCCAGCCCTTACTGATCAGGGGCCCCTGTAGACTGTAAGATGTGATCGCCAGGAGCCAGCCCTGTTCTCAGTAGGTGGAAGGTGTCTACTTCAGCTGAGCTCACACATGTTGTAGCCCATGGGTTCCAGGAAGGATGGTCAGTTCAGATGTGATTCATCCCAGCCACAGAGCCTCTGGGTGGGACCTTAGATCAGCGACTATGTGGTGGAATGTATGAACATTCAGAATGAGGGTCAAGAGACACCCTGATTCAATCAACTTAGGAAGGAATACGTGTCTGTTTATTAATCAGCAGATGGTATCTTTCTGATCTCCCAACTGCTGGGCGTGGGGAACCCAGAGAAACTGGGACAGAAGAGATATATGAGAATGGAATGAACGTTAGTTTACAAAAAAGTTAGTCACTGAATGGGGAAAAAAGGTCAAAGACAGAAAGCAAATTTAACCCTTGGTACTAGCATAAAGAATAACAGTAGGATTTCCTAATTCTGCAGACATGTCTTACTTTCCCAGAATCCAGTTTGACCCTCACCACAACCTCATCAAATAAGTCTCATTACGGCCATTTTATCAATGGGAAAACGGAGGCAACTACCAATAAGGTTGCTCGCTCTAACATCTTAGAAATAAACTCATTAAAAATAAGTGGTATACTTTTGAAATCGTAGAAGGTCATCAATTTGACCAGCTTTTTTTTTTCCAGAGTAAGAATGATGTAAAAAGGATTCTAAACAATTGATTATGGTCATTAATTAAACTTCCAAAGTGCCTTCCTAGGAGATGTAAAACTTTTTGCCCTGTAATGCTAATCCTGTGGCAAGATTCCTCTGAAAGACCCTTTTCCCTTCTTATTTTACTTTAAATGGCTCAGCCCCTCAGGGTTTATTCTTAGTCCTCCTCTTCTTCTGTATCCATTCTTTCTAAGTGCTCTCATTCATATCAGGACTCCAGTGGTATCCCTCAATTGTACACTTCCAGCATGGAAGCCTCCTAAGATCCACACCTGCACATTCTACAGTGGTGGGCCCTTTAACAGCTGAGTATCTCCATAGCACTTAAAACTAGACAGAGCAATTTCCCTTCCCCAGGTACTACTGTTCTTTCTTTCACACTCAATCATGGAAGAAGAAAGGTAGGGCAGGAGGGAGGGAGGAAGACAGATGCTGCTAAAGAGCCCTAAAAGTCTGACTAGTCCGACCTTTCATTCTAAAGATGAACAAACTGGCTAGATAGAATCAGATTTGGGACTGGAAATCCTGTCTCCTGACACCAGGCCTGGATCTTTGTAAGAGCAGTGACACAGAGCACTGAGAAATGACACAGCAAAGGCAGAAGTCCAGGGACGAAAGCTGGGCCTTTGTTTCAGAGCACTCAACACAACGTGTGGTCATATATTTGTCTGTTTCAATGTGTGATGTCTGTCTTTGCAATGTCGGGTCTATGAAACCAGGGACCATGTCACACTCACTACTGTATCCATAGCACCAGGCATAGGGCCTGCACATAGAAAGCATTCACTAAATATGTGCACCATTTATAGTATCCACAATGTAGAAATCTAGGAATTAATTAATCTAGGAATTAATTTAACCAAGAAAACAAGATACAAGATAAGTGGTTAATTTAACCAATTAACTAGGAATTAATGTAACCAAGAATACAATAGACCTCTATGTAGAAGAGTGTAACACTAATATAAGGTATAGAAGATTGTGTGAATAAGTAGAGAGACATTGCTGTGCATAAATGAGCTGACTTAATATTAAAAACATGCTCCTTCTCCAAACTCAATATAAACATATAATACGAAGCCAATCAAAATATCAGTTGATTTCTTGAGGATGCAATACACTTACTCTAAAATGTACATGGAGGAATTCAAATGCAGTTAACCTAAAAATGTTAAATCTTAATAATGAAAAAAGGAGAACCTCACTCTTCCAGATATCAACATGCTACAAAAGCAAGATAATAAAAACACTGTAATAATGGCCAATAACAGATAGAGGCACTGTCGCAGAACAGAAAGCACAGAGACACACCCTCACACTCTCACATGTATTGAACTGGATATTCTCGGTTTGCCCCTCCACATCCTTTCTCTACCCTTCTCTAGCTTCATATGAGAGGCTGGCCTCCCTGCATTGCGTTAACTATACTTACTTGCCCTGTGATTCCCTGTTGAGTTTGGCCAAAGAGAGTCACTGGAGGGAGGTTAGAGAGAAAAGGAGTTACAGGGTAGTTATGCCCTAGCACTCCCCTGACAGACTGCACTCATATGCCCAAGACCAGAACACCAGCTACAGCTTTTTCTGGGTTTGATAGCCACTCCCTTCAATTGCTTGTTCATACTTGGTGGGTAGGAGCTGGAGAATGGGAGATAAGACTTCCCCACTGTTGCTACTGAGTATCCTACCCATCCTTGTTGGTGTCCTTAACCTGGGAGTACTTCATTATGTTCTCCTCCGTCACCCCATTTCGGCTTGCATTCTGTGTCCTGCTAGGACACTTACAGATACATATATAAAAAACTTTACATACAATGGAATATGACGAAACAACTCACTGCAAACTGTTAAGTATGCCATGTTGGAAAATTAGTTAACCATATGTAGAAGAGGAAAACTGGATCTCTTACTTAATATCATATACAAAGGTGGTATTATGTGGATTAAAAACACAAACGTGAAAGACAAAAAATAAAGTTATCAGAAGAATGATAAAGTTAATAGAAGATTTAAAAATTTAAGGTTAATAGAATATGTAGAAGTTTATCTTTATGACTTAGATATGAGGAATAATTTCACACACAAAACACTAAAAGCACAAGTGGGAAAAGATAAATATTACTCTATTATATTTTTAAAAAGATTTCTATGCAATGAAGGGCTCTATGGAGAAAATAAATAAATAATAGAAAGTATTCACAACATCTGAAATTGGCACGGGATTAAAATAGAAAACATACAAAAACTCCTACAAATCAACAAGAAAAAGAGAAAGCCATGAGAAAAGTGAGCAAAGGGTATTTGTGCATAGGCAATTCTCAAAAGAGGAAACTGAAAAAGAGGAAAAGTATTAGGAGAGTTGCTCAAAATTATTAGTAGCCAGATAAATGTCCCTTATGTAATTTATACCAATAAAAATTAGAAAGCTGGATAAACAACAAGATTTGCAGGGGTATAGGAAACTCTCATATAGCAGGATTATTGAGTGGTGGAGCCATTCTAAAGAACATCCCCCACCACTCCGTCAAATTAGGTATATGCATAATTTATAAGTCAGTATTATACTCTGGGATATGCATTCCCTAAAAAAGCCAATCTAGGTGTATAAGAGAATTATTTCTGGAGTCAGGGAGCTGTAGGCAACCTGAAAGATCATCACTC